>NW_027176550.1:364390-519390 GCF_023349555.1 Cebidichthys violaceus | reverse complement strand
GGCGTCAGGAGGTGGAGACGTACCTGCTGCGGACGGGAACGGTCAACAGCATGGAGAGCTCCCAGTCGGTGCCCAGTATGTCCATCTCGGCCAGTTCCCAGAGCAGCTCGGTCAACAGTCTGGCCGACGCCTCCGACGACAGCAGCAACGAGATGGCCATGATGCAGGAGGGCGAGCACACCGTCACCTCCAACAGCTCCATCATCCACCGACCCACGGTACGACCCGGCCCGAACGCCTCCTCGCGTAGACACGACACCTCCAGTAGCTTCATTCTCAGTTTGGACATTCAAGATTGTTTTTGGAAACTTGTCTTAGAAAAAGAGGTTCAACGGATCATGAATCACGGATCAGACTTTTAGAGATCACTGATCCCTATCACCTCCTCTTCCTCCTCCTCTTCCTCAGGGTCAGGATAACATCTATGATGACCCGTACCAGCCAGAGATGGACCAACCTCAGGCTCCCTCAGCTGGACGCCGTCGAGCTTATTACCGCAACCGGGACCACTTTGCCACCATCCGAACCGCCTCCTTGGTAAGTCTTCCTCATCCTCTTCTTCTCCCTCTCCTTCCTCCTCTTCCTGTTCCTCTTCCTCATCCTATCCCTCTTCCTCTCCCTCCTCTTCCTCCTCTTCTTCCTCCTTTCCCTCTTCCTCCTTCTATTTCTCCTCCTCCTCTTCTTCTCCCTCTCCTTCCTCCTCTTCCTATTTCTGTTCCTCCTCTCCCTCTTCCTCCTCCTCCTCTCCCTCTTCCTCCTCTCCCTCTCCTTCCTCTTCCTCCTATTCCTCCTCTCCTTCCTCCTCTTCCTCTTCTTCTCCCTCTCCTTCCTCCTCTTCCTGTTCCTCTTCCTCCTCTTCCTCTTCCTCTTATTCCTCCTCATCCTCCTCTCCTTCCTCCTCTCTCTCCTCTTCCTTTTCTTCTCCCTCTCCTTCCTCCTATTCCTGTTCCTCTCCATCTTCCTCCTTCTATTCCTCCTCTTCCTCCTCCTCTTCCTCCTCCTCCTCGAGGTGTTTGTTGGTTTTCTGGTCAAAATGAATCCAGATTCTCATCTTCTGAATCTTAAAGACTTTATTCTCATATTTTATGTTGTTGTTGTTCCGGTGAAGAAAGAGACGCTCCAGTCTGAATGTGATCATATTATATTTCAGTTTAGTTCAGCAGCAGAAGTCTCAAAGTGTTTAAATAACACTTGTGCTCAACATCTGTTCACAAACATCTTCATAAGACGGTTGGCTCCATCAGGTTTCAGATGAACTCCTGGCATCAGACGCCCGTGTTTCAGCCCCCCGTTCCTCTCTCCCCCTCTTCACAGGTGACCCGTCAGATCCAGGAGCACGAGCAGGGCTCGGCTCTGCGGGAGCAGATGTCCGGGTACAAGCGCATGAGGCGGCAGCACCAGAAGCAGCTGATGGGGCTGGAGAACAAGCTGAAGGCGGAGATGGACGAGCACCAGCTGAAGCTGGACAAAGAGCTGGAGAACCAGAGGAACAGCTTCTCCACCGAGGCCGACAAGCTGTCCAAGAAGCACCAGGCCATCCTGGAGAAAGAGGTGACCTCCTACAGCTCGTGTTATGAAGTTAAACAGATCGTAATTCAAGTGTCACCTGATGTTTGGTGACCCTCGGCCTCTTTGTTTTGTGTGCCGCAGGTGAAAGCAGCTCTGACCGAAGAGAAGAAGTTCCAGCAGCACATTCTGGGCCAGCAGAAGAAAGAGCTGACCAGTTTACTGGAGTCACAGAAACGCCAGTATCGCCAGCGCAAAGACCAGCTGAAAGAGGTCAGAACCGAAACACACAGGGTAGAAATCACCGCTGCGCGACCGAGAAACCGGTAGACTGAGTCTTTCCTTCGTCTGAACAGGAGCTGAGTGAGAACCAGTCGACCCCGAAGAGGGAGAAGCAGGAGTGGCTGATCCGTCAGAAGGAGTGCCTGCAGCAGATGCAGGCGGAGGAGGAGGCCAGCCTGCTGCGGAGGCAGCGGCAGTACTACGAGCTGCAGTGTCGCCAGTACAAGAGGAAGATGCTGCTGGCTCGACACAACCTGGAGCAGGACCTGCTGAGGGAGGTACGGACGCTCCGAATCCACTTTTATTCATCTAGAAACGAGCCGTTTGTGATTATGTTTTGGTAAAAAGTCGTCTTATTCTGTAGAACACAAATACTCAAAGAACCAGGATTTAAATTGGATGATTTCCTCAAATCGTCCGCTGATACTTTGTAAGAACATAAAAGACAATTTAATGCTTCTTCTTCTCCGTTCTTCTTCTTCTTCTTTCCCTCGTCCCGTGGTTCCGCCGGTCCTCCACCAGGACCTGAACAAGAAGCAGACCCAGAAGGACCTGGAGTGTGCCATGCTGCTGCGCCACCACGAGTCCACCCAGGAGCTGGAGTTCAGGCAGCTGGGCTCGGTGCAGCGGACCCGGGCCGACCTGATCCGGACGCAGCACCAGACCGAGCTGACCAACCAGATGGAGTACAACAAGCGGCGCGAGCAGGAGCTGAGGCAGAAACACACCGTGGAGGTCCGGCAGCAGCCCAAGAGCCTCAAAGTAAGAAGGGAACCTGAGACCAAGTGTGGAGAACTTCATGGTGATTTAAACCCTCTGAACCCCAAAACAGCGTCGGCCACATTTTACTCTCTGCGGTCTTGATCGTCACATGACTGTTGGTCTCAGATGAATCAATCATGACTTCATAGTTTCACTGAGGAGCTCAGATTTTGGGGCGAGGTTTTAAATGAGACATGTTTTTGATGAAATATCACAATTTCTGATGTGTTCATCTCACATGATGTGTTCAAGGACCATCAGAAAGACCGGAAATCTGATGATAATGTCGTTTTTTAAAGATTCTAGCTGTGTAAAGGGTGTAGTTTTGGTGATTGTTTAAAGAAAACATGCTTCTTGGGTTTTGTGGTTCAGAGGGTTAAGAATCAGCTTCAGCTCTCAAATCAAAGATGGCTCCTTTTAAACTTCAGCATGTCGATTTAATTCAGATCAAATCAATAAATCAAACTCAATAAATCAAAATCAAACCCTCACTGACTGTAATTAACATCTTGTTTCAGTCCAAAGAGATGCAGATCAAGCGTCAGTTCCAGGAGACCTGTAAGATCCAGACCCGTCAGTACAAAGCCCTGAGGAACCACCTGCTGGAGAGCACTCCCAAATCCGACCACAAGGCCGTCCTCAAACGCCTCAAAGATGAGCAGACGCGTAAGCTGGCCATCCTGGCCGAGCAGTACGACCACTCCATCAACGACATGCTGTCCACACAGGCTGTGAGTAAGGCAAGGAAACTCCGCGCACCTTCTGCACCTTCTGCACCTCAACACAACTGCAGAACCAATGAATTACTAATTGGTAGAAATCGCACGAAAATATTTGTTATGTTACCAACGTAATCATGAACGAGGACGTATGAAGACGACCAAACAGAGCGGGAGGTGGATGAGTCCAACAACAAGTTAGTTCCCTGTGAGGAACAAGAAGTCAATGTTGTTTTTGTCACGTAACGTGCGCAGCGTGGTAACGTGCGCAACGTAGTAATGTACGTAATGTGCCTAACATAGTAACGTGCGTAATGTAGTAACATGCGCAACGTAGCAATGTGCGCAACATAGTAATGTGCGTTACGTGCCTAACATAGTAACGTGCGCAACGTAGTAATGTGCGTAACGTAGCAATGTGCGCAACATAGTAATGTACGTAATGTGCCTAACATAGTAACGTGCGTAATGTAGTAACATGCGCAACATAGCAATGTGCGCAACATAATAATGTGCGTTACGTGCCTAACATAGTAACGTGCGCAACGTAGTAACATGTGCAACGTAGTAACGTGCGTAACGTAGTATTGTGCGTAACGTAGTATTGTGCGTAACGTAGTAACATGCACAACGTAGTAATGTGTACCTAACGTGCGCAACGTAGTAACTAAGGTCAGTTTCCTGTGATAAAATAAATAATCTTTCTGTTTTATGAAAGAAGAAAGGAAAATCTGATTAAGAAACGTACGTGGACATAATTTCCTGTCGTCGTCATCATCCTCCTCATCCTGACGCTCTTCTTCTTCTTCTTCTTCTTCTTCTTCTTCGTTCCCCCTCCCACAGCTGCGTCTGGATGAGACCCAGGAGGCCGAGTACCAGGTCCTGAGGATGCAGCTGCAGCAGGAGCTGGAGCTGCTGAACGCCTACCAGAGCAAGATCAAGATCCACACCGACACCCAACACGAGAGGGAGGTGAAGGACCTGGAGCAGAGGGTGTCCATCCGCCGGGCGCTGCTGGAGCAACGGGTAGGAAACGGGTTTCACATTTTACTGTTGTTGTTGTTGTTGTTGTTGTTGTTGTTGTTGTTGTTGTTGCCTGCGTCTCTAACGTGGTAGACGTGTGTCGTCAGATCGAGGAGGAGATGCTGTCCCTGCAGAACGAGCGCTCGGAGCGGATCCGGACCCTCCTGGAGCGCCAGGCCCACGAGATCGAGGCCTTCGACTCGGAGAGCATGCGTCTGGGCTTCAGCAACATGGCGCTGAGCGGCATCCCGGCCGAGGCCTTCAACCAGGGCTACCCGACGCCCAGCCCGTCCTCGGGCTCCGGCGGCTGGCCCTCCAGGCCGGTGCCGCGCTCCGGCAGCCACTGGAGCCACAGCGTCCAGAACTCGGTGACCACGCCGTCGTGGCGCAGCCAGAACCACGGAGGAGGAGGAGGAGGTGGTGGAGGTGGCAGCTTCATCCGCGCAGAGTCCATCACTTCCTCCCACGGCCTCGGCCGGGACAGCGAGATGCACAAGAGCAGCATCAGGGGCCACCCGTCCTCCTCTTCCTCCCACTCCTCCCACTCTTCCCACTCCTCCTCTTCCTCCTCCCACCATCACCACCACCACCACCACCAGCAGCAGCAGCAGCACCAGCAGCAGCAGCAGCACCAACAGCAGCAGCAGCAGCACCAGCAGCACTACCTCCCCCAGCACTACCAGCACCACCAGAGCACGCCGCAGCTGTACCGCGAGAGCCACGACGGCCGGGAGCGCGACCGCTCCAGGGAGTGGGTGGGAGGAGGTGGAGGAGGAGGAAGCGGAGGAGGAGGAGGCGGCGGCCACTACCCCCACCACTCCCAGCTGCATCACCACCACCACCACCTCGCCACACACGCCTCCTCACAGTCCTTGGCTCTCCTGCCTCCCCCGCCGCCGCCTCCCCCGATCTCCCTCTCCATCTCCTCCTCCCCGCCCTCCTCCGCCTCCTCCTCTTCGTCGTCTCAGGGAGGCTACGGCGGCGGCCTGAGCATCAGGGGCCCCGGCCTGATGGCCCTCAGGAACAGCCCCCAGCCTCTGAGGAGGACGGCCTCCGGAGGGCCGGGGGGAGGCGGGGGGAGCGACGGAGGGCTGAGCCGGAGCACGTCGGTCACCTCCCACATCTCCAACGGGTCGCACCTCTCTTACTCCTGAAACTCCGCCTCCTGAGGTCTGACATCAGAGAGCATTTAAGCCGTTTGTTTTAAGAGGAAAAGTAAAAGAAAATGTAAAAACACATTTTAAATTTAAGTAGATTTAAACGTCTTCTTTCTCCAAGTGTTCCGGGACTTTAAATAGTTCCTGATGCTCAAAAATAAACCGAGAGGAAGACATTTTTATTATTTTAGTTTTTATAAGTTAGGACAGATAAAAACCCTGAGTATTAAGATCACTGTTAGAAAGAAGCTGCACAGAAACGGTGACCAAAACAAAACGATAAAGAAAAAGATCTGAGGGTTTAACTGACACTCGCGGTGCTTTCAAAGACCACTGTAAACTATGTAAATAACGGTTGTTTGTTTTTTTGTTTCATACGTTTTTCTTTTGTAGTGATAAATAAGATTCTGTAAACTGATGAAACACACTGCCACCTCGTTTGACCCGAGTGACTCCGCCCCTTTACGGTCTTCTTAAAGGGACAGTCCGACATTTTACGTCCACGGCTATAAAATGAGCTCGTTGTGCTGCTTCAGTGAGAGGACGAAGAGGACGAGCTCTTCATCAATGCTGAGATTAAAAAACGCTGAATAGTTTCAGGTTTGAGGCGTAAAATCATTTCATAACAAGACAAGGAAAGTTTATTTATAAAAACACATTTCAGACACATAAATACACAAAATAAGAGAGTTAATACTAGACATCGATACAAAAACATGACTTACATTCATACAAATAATTCTGCTCTCTGATTCACATCTTTGGTTCTTAAACCGTGTTCCAGATTAGTTTTTATTTAGTTTATTTTATTATATATATTTTTTACACATTTTGTAGTCAAGAGAAAACAGGAGAGTATAAAATGTAACATTTCAAAGATTGTAAAATCTTTTTCATACAATCTGAATTCTGTACATCTTTGTGTACTTGTACTCGTGATGTCATACACTAAAACGAGTTCTGACTCTTTGATCTTTAAGTTTCTGTTCTGAAGATTATTCTCCAAATTCACCTTTTGTTCTAGAAAACAGGAAATAACAACATTTCATCACAGTTTTTGTGTTTAAAAAGATGAACCCATTGTTAAAATAGTTGGCGATTATTTTTCTGTCGATCAACTTATTAATTATTCGTCTAATTGATGAGTCAGCTGATCGTTTCAGGTTTCATCTCGTCTGCAAATAAGAAAAATGTCGGACTGTTCCTTTTTAAAGGGACACCGGAGAGTTTTAGAGAGAGCCGAGCGGTGTGTGTGTGTGTGTGTGTGTGTGTGTGTGTGTGTGTGTGTGTGTGTGTGTGTGTGTGTGTGTGTGTGTGTGTGTGTGTGTGTGTGTGTGTGTGTGTGTGTGTGTACACACGCGCTGGCGGCTCCCCTCCTCCGTAGTTTCCCTTCCTCACAGTCTTCATGTGTAGATGATGAAGATGAGATGGAGACGATGAATGATAGAGAAGATGAGATGGTGTTGCGTTTACAGACGGGTTCGGCTGCATGGACGTTTGTGTACAGGCATTTGTATGAATACCATGAACACTATCTATTTATATAAATGTGAGAAACCTGACGATTGTTCACTTTGACTTGTACTTATGTGTGTACATAGAGCACTAACGGAGCCTGTTAGAGAAACAATAACAATAATAATAATAAGGATTCTAGAGTCATAGATGACGTCGTTATTATTTCCTCTGCTGCAGCTGGAATATTTATGTCTACGCCCATTTTTTTAAAAGATGTAATTGCCATTGTTGACCACTAGGTGGGGGGAATAAGAGCAATGTTACTGTGATCGAGCTATAGAAGAGACTTTCTGAGGAGGACTACGTTTCCCAGCATTCCTCTGGAGGGCTACACTTCTGGGCCTGCCATCCTCTTTTCTTTTCTTTTTTTGAGCCAGTATTGAAATGTGGAGCGTCAACACAGCTGAATATTAATAACAATGTTCTCCAGATTCTCTCTCAAAGTTTGGTGCCATGTTTTTATTTCTTCAGTCGTGTGAAGAATAAAAACAAACTGTAACATATGGAGCCGCAAAGTGTTCACTGTTACATCAGTTAAATAGATATAAATAGTTTTATGGATTTAAGTTCTGTAAAATCTATAAATAAACCAACGATTTGTGCGAAAAAATTAACAAAAATCTGCTTATTTTTATTTCGTTATAAACATTCTTTTTTTATTTATTTTTGGCATTTTTCTCCGTGACAAGTTGTATTTAAGAAAATAATTAAACCTCGTTATTATTAATGTTATTTCATCTTCACAATAACCTATATTTTGGCCTTCAAAAGTATTTTTTTTATTTTTAGATTTGGATTTTTAAATCTGTATTTAATCCCACTTTACTTCATAAAATGTTATTTTTATTCCTGTTTTAGTTTATAATTAAAAGAAACATGAAATAAAAATATACATATCTTTTCATGATGAAGAGTTGAGGTTTTATATTTATAAGTGATTTTCTTATTTATTTATCTGATGCTGAACACTTTGTGGATCTTTATGAGCAGAACAGTTATAGATCTATAATAACTATAAAATAATACTTTGGCTCGTTTCCCGTTTTGAAAGCGAGAAGAAGCTGGAAACTGTTTTTTTAAATGTCGTGCTGGACGTTCAATCCCTCGAGGGACGTTTGTGAGATTTCATTTTGCCAACTTTTTTATTTTAAATGTTTTATTTTGTAAAGAGTTTGAGAGCCGATCATTCTGCCATTTAAAGCTGTGAGCAGTTCACTGACATCAGGAATTCTGTGTTCTTGCGTCCTCGACTTTTAGGGAACGTTTTGGGAAATGTTCTTGTTCTCTGTCCGTTCAGAGCAGCAGCTCGTGGTTCTTTGTATTATCAGATTAGTTTCTCACATTTAAGAGCTGAAACAATTTGTTTCATGAGTGAAGAGTTTTCATTATTGATTTTTATTTTTATCAACCAAATGCCCCAAATATAGCTTCTGAAATGTTTAGAATTTCAATCTTTTTCTGTTTCATATCTTTAACAGAATATATTTTTAGGTTTTGGTCGACATTTTATAAAGTAAACAATCGATAAATTAAAGATAAGATCAAGTCTGTTTGTATGATTAATTAATTGATTGTTTCATAAAATATTCTTCAAATGTCTCGTTTTGTCCGACCAACAGATTTTCAGTTTATTGTCACTGAAAACAGAGAAAATGAATGAATTGATGATTAATCTGTCACTTATTTTAAGTTCTTTATTAACTAATTATTTCAGCTCTCATTTATTCACCTTTTTTTTCATGTTTGGAGCCTAAAAAAACTGAACTCTGTGGTGCATTCAGGGGCAGTTTGACATCTGAAAACTGAAGAAGCAAATGTGATCCAGAAGAGAAACAACAAACAAACTTGTAGAAAAATTAGCATATGGCAGAAAACGAGCAAATTTCCCAAAATGCATTGCTGTGATGAAGAGTTCCTTTACCTTTTTTTTTTTTTTTCTTTCACGTCCAAAAAGCAGAGACACCCTCCGACTGTTTGTTTGTTTGAGGCCAGCGGGAGGATGAACGGAAGGATGAAGATGAAGAAGATGAGTCTGTATAAATGTGTGATGGATGGATTTAAAGCCGTTTTTACAGCAGGAGGTCGAGTTTGAGACGTTCAGGTTCAAAATGTTTGAGACGAGTTGTACAGAAACGTAACAAAATCATTTTGGAGAAATAAATGAAGAAAAACAGAAGTGTTGGTTTGTTTTCATTGTTTTCATATTTTATTTATCCATAAATGTTTTACATCAAATACACATTTTCAAGGTTATCGGCTGAGAAAAATGACGTCATTGAATTATAATGTAGATTCATTTTGTTTAATAAAAATATCCTGTTCCTTCAACATCAAATTATTTGATTAAATATATAAAATGTATTTTACAAACATAGAGCCTGGAGGGCCCCGCCAGAATAATAGTCTGCATTTCTTTTTTTATCATGTTTCTAGTAAAATTAATAAAAAATATTTTATATATATATATATGCAATGTCATAAATATATGCGTGTATTTATGTGTATATATATATATATAAACATATATATATATATATATATTAGTGCTGGGCAAGTTAATGCATTAATATCACGTTATTTAAATTTTTGTATTATTGAGCGGACATTTTTAACAAGAACCGGGCAGCATCGGTGAACAGCTGTGTGTGTGTGTGTGTGTGTGTGTGTGTGTGTGTGTGTGTGTGTGTGTGTGTGTGTGTGTGTGTGTGTGTGTGTGTGTGTGTGTGTGTGTGTGTGTGTGTGTGTGTGTGTGTCATCTCTTCCTGCCGCCCCCCCTTCACTCCGTCACCGTCGGTCCCTCCTGTCTCACACACACGATCGTCTCGTTACAGGATCAAACGTGACAATATCAAAATACATATTGTCGTGTTTTTAAATAAACATATAAGCGCGTGAGAACAAACTGCTCTTAAATCTTTATTAGCAGAACTCCACATGCAGGGACAGACTCCCTCCACATTCCATGCTTCACCTACAGTTGTGGTCAAAAGTTTCCATACACTTGTAAAGAACATAATGTCATGGCTCTCTTGAGTTTCCAGTTATTTCTACAACTCTGATTTTTCTCTGATAGAGTGATTGGAACAGATACTTCTTTGTCACAAAAAACATTCATGAAGTTTGGTTCTTTCATGTCTTTATTATGGGTTAACAGAAAAAGTGATCAAATCTGCTGGGTCAAAAATATACATACAGCAGTGCTAATATTTGGTTACATGTCCCTTGGCCATTTTCACTTCAATTAGGCTCTTTTGGTAGCCATCCACAAGCTTCTGGCAAGCTTCTCGTTGAATCTTTGACCACTCCTCTTGACAGAATTGGTGCAGTTCAGTTAAATTTGATGGCTTTCTGACATGGACTTGTTTCTTCAGCATTGTCCACATGTTCTCAATGGGATTTAAGTCAGGACTTTGGGAAGGCCATTCTAAAACCCTAATTCTAGCCTGATTTAGCCATTCCACTACCACTTTTGATGTGTGTTTGGGGTCATTGTCCTGTTGGAACACCCAACTGCGCCCAAGACCCAACCTTCGGGCTGATGATTTTAGGTTATCTTGAAGAATTTGAAGGTAATCCTCCTTCTTCATTATCCCATTTCCTCTCTGTAAAGCACCAGTTCCATTGGCAGCAAAACAGCCCCACAGCATAATACTACCACCACCGTGTTTGACGGTAGGCATGGTGTTCTTGGGGTTAAAGGCCTCACCTTTTCTCCTCCAAACATATTGCTGGGCATTGTGGCCAAACAGCTCGATTTTTGTTTCGTCTGACCACAGAACTTTCCTCCAGAAGGTCTTATCTTTGTCCACGTGATCAGCAGCAAACTTCAGTCGAGCCTTAAGGTGCCGCTTTTGGAGCGAGGGCTTCCTTCTTGCACGGCAGCCTCTCAGTCCATGGAGATGCAAAACACGCTTGACTGTGGACACTGACACCTGTGTTCCAGCAGCTTCTAATTCTTGGCAGATCTGCTTTTTGGTGGTTCTCGGTTGACTCTTCACCCTCCTGACCAATTTTCTCTCAGCAGCAGGTGATAGCTTGCGTTTTCTTCCTGATCGTGGCAGTGACAAAACAGTGCCATGCACTTTATACTTACAAACAATTGTTTGCACTGTTGCTCTTGGGACCTGCAGCTGCTTTGAAATGGCTCCAAGTGACTTTCCTGACTTGTTCAAGTCAATGATTCGCTTTTTCAGATCCATGCTGAGCTCCTTTGACTTTCCCATTGTAGCGTTTGTGGGCGTTTGTATCCAATGAGCCCTATTTAAATGGCCTCAGAGAAGTCACCAGCTGTAGTCACTCATAATCACTCACAAGAAGTTAAGAGGCCATGCTATGAAGCTCATTTCATTGACACAACTTTCTAAGTCACCAGAATTGCTAATTCATGTTGCTGTATGTATATTTTTGACCCAGCAGATTTTGTCACTTTTTCTGTTAACCCATAATAAAGTTATGAAAGAACCAAACTTCATGAATGTTTTTTGTGACAAAGAAGTATCTGTTCCAATCACTCTATCAGAGAAAAATCAGAGTTGTAGAAATAACTGGAAACTCAAGAGAGCCATGACATTATGTTCTTTACAAGTGTATGTCAACTTTTGACCACAACTGTATGTACATTCCCCTGGGTCCTAAGTCCCTCCGGTACAGCTTCTTATCACTCTCTATGTACATTTATAACAAATACTACACATAGTACACGGTACTCAGCGTTGCATATGTGTCTGACCAAAATACCAAAAAAAGCAACAACAAAAAAATTACTAATTTAAATTATTTTTTAGAGTTTTTAAAGTGTTTTTGTTTGGAATATGTATAATAAACATAATTTAGTTATTGCTATTGATAATTTAACAAACATAAAAAAACATGACGTAGATAGGTTTGCAGTTTTCAAGGTGTGTATTTAAATTGCATCTATTACACATGAAAATAAAGTAGTGAACACCGGCTGAATACCTATTATCAGAATCATTATAACTGTATTTTAACTGCTACTGTGTAAAGAGAACACTGCTGTTAGAAATAACCTGATTTATTTAAAGTGTTTGCAAACCAGATGTTATTGCACTTTTGTTCATATCGCAGTACTTTCAAAATACAAGTGCGCAATAGACTACTTTTGAATTCATTATTGAATTGTGCACATAACAATGAGATTAATCACAAACAAATCGTGCGATTATTCGCAATTAAAAATTGTAAGTGTTGCCCAGCACTAAGTTACTGAAGTTATTATTGATGATCAAAAAAGACTAAACTCATCTACTAATTGATTAATTTACTAACGTTTAGGCTCTAAAAATAACATAAATACATTGTGCAGTGTTAACATACAAAAAATAATTTCCACAATATTTTTTAAAGGGTTTTGTTGTGTTTTTAGTCGAGCACAAAGATATTTATTTGGGATTCTTTAACATTAAATTAGTCAACATTACGCTTTTATTTTGAAAATTCAGCTCTTCTCTTCACTCTTTTAAGAGGAAGTCATCACTCAACAAACATCCAACTGTCACTCTTAGTTTAGTTTATTTCAAACGTGTTAAAACACGAAGCTACACTGCTACGCTGAATCATCCAAGATGGCGGAGGAAAATATCTTCTTCTTTGTTCCCAATTTGATCGGTAGGTTTCCATCGTCTCTATCGTTAGCTATTGTTAGTTACAACATGTACCTCTGAGATGTAGTACAGTAAAAAGTACAATATGTACCTCTGAGATGTAGTACAGTAAAAAGTACAATATGTACCTCTGAGATGTAGTACAGTAAAAAGTACAATATGTGCCTCTGAGATGTAGTACAGTAAAAAGTACAATATGTGCCTCTGAGATGTACACTTTGTACTCCCTGATTTGAACGTCTTCAGGCTCTTTCCTCACAAGATGAGGTCACTTCATATCATCTATTTACTTGTTTTTGTCAAAACATCTTTGATGGATAAATAAATAATACGTTTTTTTAACGTCTCCATGCGTCCACTGGTTACCCCGTGTTTAACGTCACGTTGCTATGACTTGTGGGTAATTCCCTTAGGCTAAATCAGCACACCATGCTGATTTACGGAAAGGGTTCATAAAGGGCTCAAAGTGTCTGCCAGAGAGCCTCAAACACTCGACGATTTGACAGTGGGACATCCCTAAACCCTCACGGACTTCACGGGCGCGCGCCTCAAAGTCCGTGAGTCCGTATGGCAGGACGTTGGGATTTGGCCAATGATTCCAGCCTAATCGGTTGTGCATCTCCTGTTTCGATGTTATGCTGGATGAGATCTGTGCGGCCCACATCGTCCTCCGACAGTGAAAAACAGTCCTTGAACTCAAGTAGAAGCTGCCACAGTAGACTTTGTTCACTAGGAGTCAGACCACCACAGTTTTTCTGCCAGACCTCCCTCACTGCCAAGACCCTCTCACTGTCGTCAGGTGGAGAGGTGTTTGAACCCGTGTCTACCAGTGCAGAGTAGCATGTCCCTCCAATAGTCAGCAGTGGATACCAACAGTCTCCTGTCCGGGTTCGACCCAGCACCACTAGTCGCTCCAGCTGACCCAAGGCGCCAGCACACAGCATCTCTCTCTCCGTAGCTGACTCCAAAGCCTCCTGGAGCGACCCGAGACCCGGGGTGAGCCAGTGGTGTCTGGATGCGCAGGTCAGCTGGAGGCAGTGCCTGGAGGAAATGGTCCCTAGCTAATTCGCTCTGGATGGAAGGGGGCATGTGTGCGTAGGTGCGGTGAACAAGCCCCTCGATGTCATTAGCAGTGTTGCCAACTTGGCGACTTTCCGAACCCTCTTGGCAACTTTTTTTGTCAAAAGCTACTAGCGACTTGTTCTGGTGCTGTTGGAGTCTTCTGTGGTGTTTTGACTCTGACGTGTACCGTTCTACAGTTACTGTTGTGAACGGGCAGCGGGTGTTTCCGTTGGCCGCCCTGAAGCACTCTCAGGCTCGCTCAGCAGTCCCAGCTTGTCCATCACTTTCCTCTTCCCGCTTAATCTCGAGACGGCTCCCCGACCACACGTTTCTCACCGCTGATGAACGTTAGAGCTTGATGTAGTACTTGTTGTACTTGTACCTGCAGGTTACGCCCGTATCGCGTTGGCTCTGCTGTCCTTCTATCTGATGCCCTGCTGTCCGTGGACCGCCGTCTTCTGCTACCTGCTCAGCACTCTGCTGGACAACTTCGACGGCCACGCCGCCCGAGCTCTCAACCAGTGTACGTACACGTCCTCGGCTCCTTTACTTAAAAATCAGTTAACTGTTCGGTGCTTTTCTTCTAACTTCCTGTTTGTTTCATCCTTCTTTCAGGCACTAAGTTCGGGGCCATGATGGACATGCTAACGGACCGCTGTGCCACCATGTGTCTGCTGGTCAACCTGTCTCTGCTCTACCCGTCCTACACCTTCCTGTTCCAGCTCAGCATGTGTGTGGACATCGCCAGCCACTGGCTGCACCTGCACAGGTCAGTCATCGCTAGTGATGGCAAGATGAAGCTTCATGAAGCGTTGAAGCTTTCCATCCAATTGGTTCACTCGTGGGCCGAAGCTTCATGGTGCTTCATTTGCTCTACTGCACCATCAAGTGGACAATAAATGTAAAACAGTACAAAGCAGAGTGATTATAATGCCACCATGGCTTTGGTGTGTGAAGCTTTGAATTGAATAAATGAATGAATGATGTTTGTGATGCTCGAATAGATTGCAAAAAAACGCGCAATACAGTCCCAAGTCCACAAAATGTGGGGGGGATCCATTGCGTTTTGCTGCCCCTTATATTTCGAATCACACGCCAAACTCGCGAACCATTTCCTGAATCAGTCACGTGGTGCGGCCGGATCGCGAGGCTTCGAACGTCACCAAATACGTCATCAACACAAACCTTGATACGCGCTTCACAAAAATCTTCCTGGATTACTCGACACAGGCTTCGAAGCCTCGACACGGAAGGACACATCACTAGTCATCGCTAACGGGTACGCCATCGCTAACGGACAGGTACACCATCGCTAACAGGTACGCCGTCGCTAACAACGGGTACGCCATCGCTAACAACGGGTACAACATCGCTAATAACAGGTACGCCATCGCTAACAACGGGTACGCCATCGCTAACAACAGGTATGCTATCGCTAATAACGGGTACGCCATCGCTAACGGACAGGTACGCCATCGCTAACAGGTACGCCATT
The DNA here is from genome assembly GCF_023349555.1 of Cebidichthys violaceus. Lineage (NCBI taxonomy): Eukaryota > Metazoa > Chordata > Actinopteri > Perciformes > Stichaeidae > Cebidichthys > Cebidichthys violaceus. The sequence continues at coordinate 504,242 of NW_027176550.1, read as the reverse complement.
GCTAACAACAGGTACGCCATCGCTAACAACGGGTACGCCATCGCTAACGGACAGGTATGCCATTGCTAACAGGTACGCCATCGCTAACAACAGGTACGCCATCGCTAACAACGGGTACGCCATCGCTAACAACGGGTAAGCTATCGCTAACAACAGGTATGCCATCTCTAACAACGGGTACACCATTGCTAATAATGGGTACGCCATCGCTAATAACGGGTACGCCATCGCTAACAACAGGTATGCCATCGCTAATAACGGGTACGCCATCGCTAACGGACAGGTACGCCATCGCTAACAACGGGTACGCCATCGCTAACAAAAAATACGCTATCGCTAACAACAGGTATGCCATCTCTAACAACAGGTACGCCATCGCTAATAACAGGTACGCCATCGCTAACAATGGGTATGCCATCGCTAATAATGGGTACGCCATCGCTAACAACAGGTACGCCATCGCTAACAACGGGAACGCCATCGCTAACAACAGGTACGCCATCGCTAACGGGTACGCAATCGCTAGCAACAGGTACGTCATCACTAACAACGGGTACGCCATCGCTAACAATGGGTAAGCCATTGCTAACAACGGGTACGCCAACGCTAACAACGGGTACGCCATCGCTAACAACGGATACACCATCGCTAACAACGGGTACGCCGTCGCTAACAACAGGTACGCCGTCACTAACAACGGATACACCATCGCTAACAACGGGTACGCCGTCGCTAACAACAGGTACGCCATCGCTAACGGGTACGCAATCGCTAGCAACAGGTACGTCATCGCTAACAACGGGTAAGCCATCGCTAACAACAGATACACCATCGCTAACAACGGGTACACCGTCGCTAACAACAGGTACGCCGTCGCTAACAACGGATACGCCGTCGCTAACAACGGATACGCCGCCGCTAACAACAGAACGTTTACGTATTTTTACAGTGTGGTATTAGTACTTCTCTCGTAGAGTCATTTTCTCATAGACTTCTATACAACCAGAGGAGTCGCCCCCTGATGGACACTAGAGAGAATGCAGCTTAACTCCTTAACAAACAATAAAATCACGATTAATAACTCACTTCATCTTCTTTTCTCTTTTATTTTCTCAGCTCAACAATAACGGGATCAGCCAGTCACAAGAGCATCGACCTCTCTGGTAACCCTGTCCTCAGGATCTACTACACCTCCGAGGTGACGAGCACACAGACACACACACACACACACACACACACACACACACACACACACACACACACACACACAGACTCTCTATCTAACACACACACACACACACACACACACACACACACACACACACACACACACACACACACACACACACAGTGTTTAGTGTGTATAGTATATATTTATACACTGAGTGTGTGTGTGTCCTGCAGCCGGTCCTCTTCGTGATGTGTACTGGGAACGAGCTCTTCTTCTGCCTCCTCTTCCTCCTCCATCACATCGAGGAACCTGCAGGTAAGAAGTTCAGCTGTACTCTGTAGTACTTCTACTACTACTACTTAATTACATTCACCTCACAACTTTTTGCACTGTGGTATTAGTACTTTTACTACAACATATTATTTTGAATGTGTAGCATTAGTACTTTTACTGTAACTCATGATTTTTACACTGTGGTATTAGAACATTTACTGTATCAAAGTATTTATACTGTATGGTATTAGTACTTCTACTGCAGTAAAGGTACCTGGGTACCTCCCCTCCTCCCCTGTTTTGACCTCTGTCCTGTGTGTACTCTGTGTCCTGTGTGTACTTTGTGTACTCTGTGTCCTGTGTGTACTCTGTGTACTGCAGCGTGGCTCTACTGGCTGCTGGGCCTCTGTGGGATCATCTATCTCCTGAAGACGGCCATCAGTCTGGTTCACCTGGTCACCGCCTCCCAGAACATGGCCGCCATGGACGCCGCGGAGCGGGAGAAGACCGTGAAGACGCAGTGAGAGAGAGAGAGAGAGAGAGAGAGAGAGGGAGAGAGAGAGAGAGAGGAGTGAAATCCACCACGTTTTTCATTTATTCTTTATTATTTGAAGGGTTGTGCTCCTAAAACACGACGAGAAACAGAACAAAGTTTTATGACCAAATATGTAAACGTCAGATTATTAACTTTTCACAGACTAAAGTTCAACTGTTGATCCGTCTGAGCTTCATTTATTTATTATACCACAATATAAAATGACAAAGATGAATGCGTCATCACGCTTCACTCACAGATGTAATCCACACTTTTGTTTTATTTTATTCTGAGATCAAACAACAGACTCAATAACATATTTATTAAATATACATGATATGATAACATTAAGCTCTCCTCGCATGGTTTCCTCCATGCATCCCTGCTGGGAGGGACTAAGACGCAAGGAAAGGACCCAAGTGAGGGAAACGGGGATGCAATTAAGAGACTTGGGATGTACCCCAGGAGGATGTTGTTAAAGGGGAGGCGCGTGCTGCAGTCTGCACGCTGTGGGCTGCGTCACATGACGTCACTACCCAACCAATCGGACCCGCGCTGTGTTCTCTGAGACCGGAAATAGATATTCTGTCTTTCAAAATAAAAGGACAACGTGAATGATTGCTAGAAAAACGGCAGCGTAGGAAGTGTTCAGATCCTATACTTCAGTAAAAGTATTAAAACTACACTTTATAAATCTTTTTTACAGTAAAAGTACTTATAACACACAGTACAAATACTCTGGTACAGTAAAAATACTCATACTAATGAGTGTAATCAGTAAAACGTTATGAATAGTATTTCATCTGGAACCAGCAAATGTTTGTACATTAAAAACGACCGTTAAAATCATTTAAAATTAATTTTCTGTCAATCCATTAATTGATTAGTGTATTAATAGTCTAATGTATTAATTGGCTAATTAATTAATGGACTAATGGTTTCTTGTGTAAACTGTTGGGAAGTTTAATTTTAAAACTAAACATCATATTTTATGAACTCTTCATGTGTTTTGTGTGTAAAAATACTTATTTGAAAAGTAATTAAATCTATCTGATAAATATAGTGAAGTAAAAAGTAAAATATTAACAGAGTGAAGTAGACTCAAGTAAAGTACTAGTACCATACATTTGTACTCGAGTACAGTGTCCTTCTTGAGTAAAAGTACTAAGTTAGATTCCACCTCTGAAAACAGACAATAGTTTAGGACAGCTGATGTTTTGAAACATTTTATTTTTGTTGTCAGAAAATATGTTTAATGTTTTTCATCAGTGTTTATTTTCTATATTGAACAATAAACAAACAATAAAAAACAAAACAACACACTATGACAAGCAACAAACCAAGATATATCATAAGCTATATATCTATATATATATATGTTTCAGAAGTTATTATTGATGATCGAAATAGATTAAACTCATCTACTAATTGATTAATTTACAAACTTTTAGGCTCTAAAAATAACATAAACACATTGTGCAGTGTTAACATACAAAAAATTATTTCCACAATATTTTTTAAAGGGCTTTGTTGTGTTTTTAGTAGAGCACAAAGATATTTATTTGGGATTCTTTAACATTAAATTAGTCAACATTACGCTTTTATTTTGAAAATGCAGCGGAAGTCGTGCTCTTGTTGTTGCTGCCCGGAAACAGAAACTTGATGTTTCTCTTCTGTGAGGAAGTCATCACTCAACAAACATCAAACTGTCGCTCTTAGTTTAGTTTCTCTTTCAAACACGCGTTAAAACACAAAGCTACACAGACATTAAAAACGACGGAGAAGAAACGCTGAATCATCCAAGATGGCGGAGGAAAATATCTTCTTCTTCGTTCCCAATTTGATCGGTAGGTTTCCATCGTCTCTAGCGTTAGCTAGTTTAGCATTAGCCTTTACACAGTGATTCTGTTGGAAGACAAATCACACCAGATTAACCATGACGTCATCTATCTATCTCAGGTGACGTCACACGGATTCAAGTTTATTTTGTATTATTTACCTTTTATTTCGTTTATTGTTATTGTTTATTGTTGTACTTTTAGCTTTTTTAGCCTCCAGAATACAATATTTACCTCTGAGATGTAGTACAGTAAAAAGTACAATATGTACATCTGAGATGTAGTATATTAAAAAGTACAATATGTACTTCTGAGATGTAGTACAGTAAAAAGTATAATATTTACCTCTGAGATGTAGTACAGTAAGAAGTACAATATTTACCTCTGAGATGTAGTACAGTAAGAAGTGCAATATGTACCTCTGAGATGTAGTACAATACAAAGTACAATTTTTACTTACGAGATGTAGTACAGTAAGAAGTACAATATTTACCTCTGAGATGTAGTACAGTAAAAAGTACAATATGTGCCTCTGAGATGTAGTACAATATAGAGGTACAACATCTGAGATGTAGTGGAGTAGAAGTAGTATAAAGTAGCAGAAGCAGTCAGAGTAGAGCTCAATGTAGTACTTGTTGTACTTGTACCTGCAGGTTACGCCCGTATCGCGTTGGCTCTGCTGTCCTTCTGTCTGATGCCCTGCTGTCCGTGGACCGCCGTCTTCTGCTACCTGCTCAGCGCTCTGCTGGACGCTTTCGACGGCCACGCCGCCCGAGCTCTCAACCAGTGTACGTACACGTCCTCGGCTCCTTTACCTAAAAATCAGTTAACTGTTCGGTGCTTTTCTTCTAACTTCCTGTTTGTTTCATCCTTCTTTCAGCCACTAAGTTCGGGGCCATGATGGACATGCTAACGGACCGCTGTGCCACCATGTGTCTGCTGGTCAACCTGTCTCTGCTCTACCCGTCCTACACCTTCCTGTTCCAGCTCAGCATGTGTGTGGACATCGCCAGCCACTGGCTGCACCTGCACAGGTGAGTCATCGCTAACGGGTACGCCATCGCTAACAACAGGTACGCCATCACTAAGAGAAAGGTACGCCATCGCTAACAGAAAGGTACGCAAACGCTAACAACAGATATGCCATCACTAACAGAAAGGTACACCATCGCTAACAATGGGTACGTTATCGCTAACAACGGGTACGCCATCGTTAACAACAGGTACGCCATCGCTAACAACGGGTACGCCATCGTTAACAACAGGTACGCCATCGCTAACAACGGGTACGCCATCACTAACGGGAAACCTCTTCTTCTCTGAATGCGTTCAAACTTCTCTGTGTGAGCAACATTATTTACTTTCTGCTCCTCCTATTGGAGGACCAAGAACGTTTACGTATTTTTACAGTGTGGTATTAGTTCTTCTCTCGTAGAGTCATTTTCTCATAGACTTCTATACAACCAGAGGAGTCGCCCCCTGATGGACACTAGAGAGAATGCAGCTTTAACACATGAAGCTTTGACTTCACTTTAAAGAACCGGAGGTTGTTTCCTGATCAAACTCCTTAACAAACGTAAATAAATGTATAAAATCACGAGTAATAACTCACTTTATCTTCTTTTCTCTTTTGTTTTCTCAGCTCAACAATAACAGGATCAGCCAGTCACAAGAGCATCGACCTCTCTGGTAACCCTGTCCTCAGGATCTACTACACCTCCAAGGTGACGAGCACACAGACACACACACACACACACACACACACACACGCACACGCACACGCACACACACACAGTGTTTAGTGTGTATAGTATATATTTATACACTGAGTGTGTGTGTGTCCTGCAGCCGGTCCTCTTCGTGATGTGTGCTGGGAACGAGCTCTTCTTCTGCCTCCTCTTCCTCCTCCATCACATCCAGGAACCTGCAGGTAAGAAGTTCAGCTGTACTCTGTAGTACTTCTACTACTACTACTACTACTACTACTACTTAACTACATTCACCTCACAACTTTTTACACTGTGGTATTAGTACATTTACTCTATCAAAGTATTTATACTATATGGTATTAGTACTTATACTTATACCTGAGTATTTTTACAGTGTGGTATGAGTGCTTTTACTGCAGTAAAGGACCTGGGTACCTCCTCTCCTCCCATGTGTTGACCTGTGTCCTGTGTGTCCTGTGTGTACTTTGTGTACTCTGTGTCCTGTGTGTACTTTCTGTACTTTGTGTACTCTGTGTCCTGTGTGTACTCTGTGTACTGCAGCGTGGCTCTACTGGCTGCAGCTCCTCTGTGGGATCATCTGTCTCCTGAAGACGGCCATCAGTCTGGTTCACCTGGTCACCGCCTCCCAGAACATGGCCGCCATGGACGCCGCGGAGCGGGAGAAGACCGTGAAGACGCAGTGAGAGAGAGAGAGAGAGAGAGAGAGAGAGAGAGAGAGAGAGAGAGAGAGAGGAGTGAAATCCACCACGTTTTTCATTTATTCTTTATTATTTGAAGGGTTGTGCTCCTAAAACACGACGAGAAACAGAACAAAGTTTTATGACCAAATATGTAAACGTCAGATTATTAACTTTTCACAGACTAAAGTTCAACTGTTGATCCATCTGAGCTTCATTTATTTATTATACCACAATATAAAATGACAAAGATTAATGTGTCATCACGCTTCATTTTTATTTTATTCTGATATCAAACAACAGACTCAATAACATATTTATTAAATATACATGATATGATAGCATTAAGCTGTAGAAGGAACAAAGCAGCAGAGCTACGTCACAATCTGATAACTGTATTGATCTGTTTCCCTCTAATAAACCACTTATCTATAACTTTATAAATCATAAACAAGTTATATATAAATTATATTCATTCAGTGTTGATTCTGGCGCCATCTAGAGTAAATGTAAATAAATTAAACAGACCAACAGAAGCTACAAATTATTACTGATTCATATTTAGAATAGCTTCAGAATAACGCTTCATAGATCAGTTAATAACTGAATAAATATTGATCGTTACTCCTTGAAATGCTTCTGCAGCTTTTACATTTTTTTGACATTTATTTTAAAGCAGAAGAATATCAATAAAAACCTCACTGGCTCCTTCTGAAATGTGAATATTTGATGGTTCACGTTGTCTTTTATGACATTAAATTAAATATCTGAGAGTTTTGTGCCGTTGGTTTGGACAAAATAAGACAACCGTGATGAACATGTATCTTGTATTATTTCCTGTGGACTAAAGGATTAATCCAGAAAGTAAAAGATTTATTAATTTATTACAAAAGCTGCTTCTGTTGCTTCAGTCAAACTAAACGGCAGCTTTAAAACCAACCTTTATTCCTCATTTATTTAGTTTTTATTATTATAATTATTTAAATAATGTATTGATTGGGATGAAACTGACAACAGACCAAACAGAAAACGTTAAAAACAAACAGCGGTTTGACTCGTATTCATTTCTGGAGATTCCTGATAAGTTATTGGTGATTATTAAATGTTTGTGCTTATTTGACATTTATAATGTTAGTTTTTTAGAAGAGACGTGTTTTCTTTTTGACGTAGAAGCAGAACAGAGCTCATTAGAGTATTAGCACATTTTAAAGACCACGTGTGTTTCAAAGTGTTGGAATATAAATATGTGTTTTTGATGGAACTCATGTCCCAGAATGTATTATAATAATATAGTAAAAAAAAAAAAAAAATACAAATGTATATCAGCTGGTGATATATTATAAGTGCAGGTGGTTTGACTTAACTGTGCAAATAAAGACAATAAAAACCACATTTTTATTCTTTTCATTTCCAGAAATGCAGACAAAGTTTAAATTGTATTTTCCAAAATGAAGGATACCAGTGGAGTGTTTTACGAAAAACAAATCATGCTTATTATGAATATTTTAATTAATTTACAGCAAGCCTGCATGCAATTTTGTTTTTATTTCTTTTTAGGATTTGGTGTGACCCACTCAGTGTATTTTTGTGTAAAAACTAGCTAAAAGTCTATATTTCTTAGTAATTAAATACTACAATGTGCATTTAAGTCATGCCGAATTTATTACTTGTTCTTACTGAATGGAAAAAACATAATCGGTTATGTTTTGTTATGGTTATTATAATGAATTTAAAGCAAACGTGTGACATTTTTCGTGTCTGAATGGAGTTTGGTATTACTCCTCCAGAGCGGACGTCAGGTTACAATCCAGCTGTTGCACTTGCGCGCGCGTCGTTACCTTTAAGACACCGGACGGGATAAAGCTCGTTTTAACTAAACCCGACACCATTTTAGCGAAGAGAAGTTTCGGTAAACCGGGCGCGAGCACCGCTTTTATTTATCTTAAAACCGAAGAAGAGGAAACAAACGTGCCGAGCTGATTCGGTTTTAAATGTCGGGTTTCATTATTTGTCGGCCTACCGGGAAGCGGCGGTGGCGGCGGGGGCGCGAGAGGGACGGCACGAGACGAGACGAGGTCCGCGAGGAGGGTGGGCGCGTGCTCAAAATACTTTCCCTTTAAAGCGGAGAGGGACAGAGGGGGTGAAGGAGAGATAAAAAAAAAGAAAAGGAAGAAAGACAGCGAGGGAGGGAGGGCGCGCGAGAGGGAGAGAGAGAGAGAGAGAGTGCTTTTTAAAAAAAAGAGAAAGATGTCATCCCGTCGATCGAAACACCGAGGCGGAGCCATGGACCGCGGCCGACCGGGAGCTCTCTAAATCGGGGACGAGCTGTACGCAACGCCGAGGCTTTGGGACCCGACGCTGCGGCCTTTTTTTTTTTTCTTCTTCTCTTCCCCCCCCTCCCCGTGAACAGCTGCTATGATAAGCGCGACCTCCTACTCATCTTCTGTTTACAAATTATCTCTTTATTTTTGCATGCAATTCACCAGATTTTTATTACAGTAGACATAAGAAAATATATAAAAAAACGCACCATTAAATACAAGCATGATATCAACCATTTTGGCGCCAACAGATATGAATTCATGACTCATAGCCGAATCACTGATTAGCCGATTTAAGCTAACTATCGTCCGCAGTCAGGACGTGTTTCCATCCTCTGAACCCGGACAGGTGTGGAGGAGACACGGGCCTCATAGCAGCGGTTGGAGCGGTTCTTCTTCTGCTAGCTGCTAGCTGTTAGCTGCTAAAGGTTCAAACATGGACACCTCCTGGAGTAACTTCCTCTTTCAGGTGAGGCTTTAATTGATGCTCGAGCTGTTTTGTTGTTTTGGGGAGGTTTTTTGGGGGGGGAGGAGAAAAGAGGAGGAGGAGGAAAGAGGAGGAGGGGGAGGAGGACGGTGGGGAGGAGGAAGGTGGGGGTGTTTGACATTTCTGCATGGGGGGGGGGGATCACAGGGGGGTCAGGATGGAGCTGGTCTCACCCCCCAAAATATGTTATGATACCACACTGTAAATGTATTCTGATACAGGAGAAGTACTAATACTACTCAGGAATAATACTCTGTTAAAGAAAACATACTAATACCACACTGTACAAATACTCTGTTACACAGTAAAAGTGCTAATATCACACTGTTAGGGTAAAAGTACTAATACCATAGTACAAAAATACTCTATTTCATTAAAAAAAGTACTAATACCACATTGTAAATATATTCTGCTCCAGTGAATGTACTAATACTACTCAGTAAGAATACTCTGTTACTGTACAAATACTAATATCACACAGTGTAAATACTTTGTTACAGTAAAAGTCCTAATGCTACTCAGTAATAATACTATGTTACAGTAAAAAAAAGTACTAATACCACTCTGTAAATATATTCTGCTCCAGTAAAAGTACTAATACTACTCTGTAAATATATTCTGCTCCAGTAAAAGTACTAATACTACTCTGTAAATATATTCTGCTCCAGTAAAAGTACTAATACTACTCTGTAAATATATTCTGCTCCAGTAAAAGTACTAATACTACTCTGTAAAAATACTCTGTTACAGAAAGAATACCAATACCACAGTATAGAAATACCCTGTTACAGTAAAAGTACTAATACCACAGTATATAAATACGCTGTTACAGTAAAAGTACTAACACCACAGTATAGAAATACTCTGTTACAGTAAAAGTACTAACACCACACAGTAAATGTATTCTGGTATATTCATTAAAATGTAGTTAAAGTTTTCAAACTGTGACTGTTGTGCTATTATATATTCTATTAGACTAGTATTACTCATTCATGTAAAGCAGGATTTTACTGTACTAGTTGGTATACAGTATGTGTACTATTAACTAACATGTGTACTATGTGTACTACAACAGAGACTCTATAAACCTGATGGATCAATAAGATGATCTACAGACATAACAACATGCTGGTCCTCTAACGTGGATTAAATATGATGTACGTGTGTATTATTATGAATAAATACCATTAATAGTATTATTATGAATAAATATCATTAATAGTATTATTATGAATAAATACCATTAATAGTATTATTATGAATAAATATCATTAATAGTATTATTATTAATAAACTACGGCTGCAAGCGGCCGAGATGAGTTTCCTCCGTAGGGAGATAGGGTGAGGATAGGGTGAGGATAGGGTGAGGATAGGGTGAGGATAGGGTGAGGATAGGGTGAGGAGCTCGGACATCAGGAGGAACTTGGAGTTGAGTCGCTACTCCTTCAGTAGAAAGGAGTCAGCTGAGGTGGTTCAGCATCTCATCAGGATGCCTCCTGGGCGCCTCCCACCGGAGGTTTTCCGGGCACACCCAGCTGGTAGGAGACCCTGAGGAAGACCCAGAACACACTGGAGGGACTACATCTCCCAGCTGGCCTGGGAACGCCTCGGGGTCCCCCAGAATGAGCTGGAACATGTTGGGGGGGAGAGGGAAGTCTGGGTCAGCCTGCTGGGCCTGCTGCCACCGCGACCCGACCCCGGATAAGAGGAGGAAAATGGATGGATTATTAATGTTATTATTATTAATAAACAAAAAAATTTGTAACTGTGTATTACTATAAATAATAATTATTATTATTAATAAACTAAAAATTATGCAACTGAATTCTTATAAATAAATATTATTAATAAACCATAAATGATGTAACTGTGTATTACAATAAATACATATTATTGTTATTATTATTATGAATAAACTGAAAAAGATGTAGCTGTTATATAAATACATATGATAAATAGTAATAATATTATTTTTATTATAATTATGAATATGATTATATTATTATACTTACTAATAGTAATAATGTGATCAAACAAAAAAGTATCTAACTATTATAAATAAATATGAATAATATTTATATTTATATTAATAATATATATTTGTAATATTAATAATTTGTATTTGTAATATTATTAATAATATTGATATTAGTAATAATATGTATTTGTAATATTAGTAATATTGATAATAATATGTATTTGTAATATTGTTAATAATATTTATATTAATAATATGTATTTGTAATATTAGTAATAATATTGATATTAATAATAATATGTATTTGTAATATTATCAGTAATGGTCTTCCTGTGTCCCCTCAGACCCCGGCGGCTCAGACTCAGCCTGAGGCTCCTCTCCAGTCTGATCTGTTACCGGATCTCACCGGATCGGCTCAGACTCCTCCAGCCGAGCAGCTCAACACGCCGCCGTCCACCGTCGACACCGCCGCCCTCAGCGAGGAGCCACTTCCTGGTGAGGGGGGGGGGGGCATGGAGAGAGACGGTGATCACATGATGCAACGTTTTATTCTGTAACTTATATGAAAGCTTTATTCATACACAGCATTCAACACACAGAGAGATTTACTTATTGATTATGAATTCAAAGCTCAGAGTCTGTGAACGCATACAAGGACATAAGAGATGACAACAGACAACAGACAGCACTGTTATGTACACAATGTAACATATAGTTGTGGTCAAAAGTTTCCATACACTTGTAAAGAACATAATGTCATGGCTCTCTTGAGTTTCCAGTTATTTCTACAACTCTGATTTTTCTCTGATAGAGTGATTGGAACAGATACTTCTTTGTCACAAAAAACATTCATGAAGTTTGGTTCTTTCATGACTTTATTATGGGTTAACAGAATATATATATATATATATATATATATATATATATATATACTCTTGTTTCACTATTAAAGTATTAGTACACTGCTAGGTAATCAAACTGATTCTTTTTCTTAAACACTTTCATGTAAGTGAGACACAACAAATATAACTAAATATTAAAAAATGTAAAAAATAAAATAATAGAAAATGATAAATGATTTGTAAGAAAAACATACAAAAAATTAAAGTTAAATTAAAAGTTACAAATAAATAAATAATCCATATAAATGATGGGGTCAGTGGTACAAAACTATAATATTTAAAGTACGAATACTACTCTGTAGGAATACTGTGTTCCAGAAAAAGTACTAATACCACACAGTAAAAATACTCTCTTACAGTAAAAGTACTAATACCACACAGTAGAAATACTCTCTTACAGTAAAAGTACTAATACCACACAGTAGAAATACTCTCTTACAGTAAAAGTACTAATACCACACTGTAAAAATACTCTGTTACAGTAAAAGTACTACTGGGTAAGTGAAAGGCTGGGAAAGTACTCTGTTAACTAAATTAAATATTTAAAAAGATAAAATAATAAATAAATGAGTCATAAGAAAAACATACAAAAATAAAGTTGAAATTAAAAGTTACAGATAAATAAATAAACCATATGAAGTATGCAGTCAGTGGTACCAAACCACAATATGTATTTACTTATTCATTCATTCACTCACTCACTTATTTACACACTCATTCATTCACCAGAACAGAGCACATGAGTCACACCTGTGAGCACCGTCTCGTAACGCGTCCGTCTCTGTTGCCGACGAAGACGTAGAAGTAAACTCCTCCTCCTCCGTGTCTCTCCTTCAGTCAAACCGCTCGTTAAGCCCGGTCGACCCGCCCACATCTGTGCCACCTGCAACAAGGAGTTCAAGAACAGCTACAACCTGCGGCGGCACCAGTCGGTGCACACGGGCATCAAGATGAAGGACCGGGCGGCCCGGGAGAAGGAGGACGGAGTCAAAGCTGGACGGTTGGAGAAGCAGACCGTCCCTCTGTCGCTCCTCCACCTCACTCTGCCTCCTCCTCCTCCTCCTCCTCCTCCACCTCCTCCTCCTCCGGCCCAGGAGACCCTCCCCCAGCACGCCACCATCCAAGAGGGCCAGCCGGTCTCTGTGTCCATGGCGGCGCCGCCTCAACCCATCCAGGCAGCTGTTGTGGTGGTGGGCTCCATGGAGCAGGTGGGTCCTCTGGGAGACGTTTGAGACCGTTCAGGCTTTTACTCACCTTTGAGTTTACTTTCTAGTTTTGAGGTTTCCTTTTAGTGAAACGCTCTTGAGTGTATATGTCTGCGGCTTTTATTGTGAAAGGTCAAAACAGAGGAAGTGGATCTGGTCTGCGCTGCCTTTCGTCAACGTTGACAAGAGTTAATAAAGTTTGCCGTTTTGAATACATAATACGAATAAGTAATAATGACTATAAAAATTTGAATTGTGTGTTTTTAAAAAATACTATAACAAAGTAAAAGTATAACATTTAGTGTTTTTGATGGTTTACTGACTTTAAAGCGGTTTAAAGATAAATAAATATTCTGGATCCTTGTAGACCAGCTGCTATAAAACATCAAAGGGATCTGTATCTGATAATATGGATCATCAGTAATTAGTATCAGAAAACATGAAACATTTATTTCCTGCCTTTTATCTTTAGTTCTGATCTGATCTGTGACTTTTAGGATCCGTTGCTCCTCTGTCTGTTAGACATCCTGTACGTTTCTTCTCGTGTTGATTTTGAAAAGCTTCTTAACGTCTCTCCCGCAGAATCCGAACCCCCACCCCAACGCCAACCAGGTGAGGAAGAACCACGCCTGCGAGGCCTGCGGGAAGGCCTTCAGGGACGTGTACCACCTGAACCGCCACCGCCTGTCCCACTCGGACGAGAAGCCGTACTCCTGCCCCGTCTGCCAGCAGCGCTTCAAGAGGAAAGACCGCATGAGCTACCACGTCCGCTCGCACCAGGGCGGCGTGGAGAAACCCTACGTCTGTCCCCACTGCGCCAAGGCCTTCTCCCGGTACACAATGAGACATTCAGGGACATTTTTTAAAACGTAGGACAGGTCCTGTCCTCACTGCATGTCGATAGTTAATACATTCATGTTTTCTCTTTAATAATAACTATTCTAATTCAGACACAAGATAATAATAATAACTTTATTTATATAGCACCTTTAAAAATAGAGTTTACAAAGTGCTTTGACAGACAAAGCAGCAAAAGCGAGACAATAATAACAGAAAGCTCAGTGAGACAGTCGATGCGATTTAAGAAATAAATAAAATTCAGTAATATAATTTAGAAAAATCAACAAATAAAATTAAAACAGAAATGTGAACAAAATAAACTAAACAAGTACAATAAATAATCAGCAAAGGTAGAATAAATAAGTAAATCGTAAAAAATGACAAAAGCTAAAAATACAATATATAATCAGATGTGGTTTGGTACCATTATTGAACATATGAGATAGGAAATATGATGTGAGTATTGATATTGCTCAAACATACACTGATATTGATACTGATACGCAGTCTTCCTGTGGCTGCTTTTACTGTGAAACTCTTGACGCTGAAACAGGAAGCTGCTCCTGTTTGAATCTCAGCGTCCAGGGTTCTTCTCTTTGTCTCGCTCAGTTGTCAGTCTGGTTTAGTTCTTACATTCAGACACAGAGAGTCTTGATTCTGGTGTTGGAGGTAAAACCATGTGGTGGTTTCTAGTAACAGCCGTTTGGTTTCTTTTCCTTTTTTTCAGACCGGATCACCTCAACAGTCACGTCCGACAGGTGCACTCTACAGAGAGACCGTTCAAGTGCACGGTAACGTCTTCATCTGTCTGTTTACTGGAGTTCAACCAATATGGGTTTGTGAATCACAGAGAGCATGAGACACTGGATGATGGTGATGGTGTAATGGTCACGTAGTAAACATCGATGTGAAGCTGTGTTGTTGTAAACAAACCAAATGAAATACAATGGATGATCAGCACTGAAGTGCTTTAATAAATAATAATAACAACTTTATTTTAAATTGTTTGTTTGATGTATATTATCTCTCAGGGCCTACAGTGATTAATAAAAAAAATAAAAAAGAGGGTAATATACCAATAAATAACTGAATTTATTAGATTAAAGTAAATTTACCATTTTTAAAAAATAAATTTACAAGGAAAAACTTTTTTTATGGTATTTTAATTACATCTCTGAAATTATATAAATAAAAGGTAAACGTCAATATAATCTGAAATAAAAGTGGTACATTTACGAGAAAAACTCGATATTCCTTGAGATCATAAAATCACAAATTCAGGAGAAATTGTGTTTTTAGCTTTGGTTCCACGTGACTTCACTCTGTGAGGTCACGTGACGCGTGTTACTCCTGCAGTGGAATGACCTCATCGAATCTAACAAACACGTGGTTTCAGCTCAGAGTCAGCACATTATCATCAGCATCCAGACGTTGAGAAGGAGACGTCACACAGTTCAACATCGTGAACAGACATCAGCTGAAGTTCCTTGATTTAAAAAAACAAAACATTTTTAATTTAGGACTTTTTAATGTCAGAGAATTTTCTTTTTTTCCGTAAAAAAAACCTTTGTCATAAATTTATGATTTTTTTTAATCTTAGAGAAGTTTCTTTTTCTCCGTTTTCATCAAATAAGCAGAAAAGGACGTCTGTCGCAAACATCAGACGTCCTTTTCTGCTTATTTGATCTAGAATTACATTTTCAGTATGTTGAATACGTTGTACGACGGGATCCGGAATCCGACGACTTAAATCTCATAAATCCTCTGAATGTTATCCTTCTCCAACATGTCGTATATTTCTGATATTTACGTTACTCTGCAGTACTTCAGTATATTGTTCTTTTTGCCGCGTTTTGTGTGTTTTCAAAACTTGGTGAAAGTATCAAAGAGATATTTATGTATTGTGTATATTGAAGAATTGATCCTCTAATATCTCAATTTACTGGATCTTAAAACCCTGATTTGTCCTTTTCTGTTCATGTAATCTATAATTTACTGTATGATGAAAACATTAAACGCTACACAATACTACATTTTATTTCGTCAGACATGCACGTCGGCGTTCGCCACGCGGGACCGACTCCGCGCTCACCTGATCCGCCACGAGGAGAAGGTTCCGTGTCACATCTGTGGGAAGCTGCTGTCCGCCGCCTACATCACCGACCACATGAGGGTCCACAACCAGTCGCAGCACCACGCCTGTCACCTCTGCAACCGCAGTGAGTCGCAACGACGCCGTGTGAAAAGATGACAAAATAATAACTTCGTCACGTTATTTCTGCAGCAGAAGAGACTCGATAACAAACAGGAAGTGCTTTTTTATCCCAGGCTTCACCACGCTCACCTACCTGAGGGTCCACGCTCAGAAGCACCACGGTCAGGAGTGGAAGGAGAGCGGCGGGGCGCGGGGGGGCTTCGGTGGGACGGGGGCCGGCGGGGTGCTGCTCTGCCAGCTGTGCGGCGTGCAGTGCAAGACGGCCACGCAGCTCCAGGGTCACATGGGCACCCACGGCGGCCAGGGAGACCCCGTCCAGGACTCCACGAGCACCACCGGCGTGGCCGTCACCGTGTCCAGTGCTAGCGCGGTGGGACTGCTAGTAACTGACTGCTCCGGCATCGGCCCCCCGCCCCACAGCTAGCACGCTGGGGGGGGGGCTGGTTGAACGAGGAGGAGGAGAGACAACATCCAACCCAGGTGTGTGAATCTTTAGTCTGTAAACATGTTGTTCACTGTTTTATGAAGCTCCAGACTGAGCCGTGTGATAAATGTCCTCACGTGATGTCACTTAAGTCAAACGACGTCATTTGACTCGAGCGACGTCGTTTGACTCGAGCGACGTCATTAGACTCGAGCGACGTCGTTTGACTCGAGCGACGTCGTTTGGCTCGAGCGACGTCGTTTGGCTCGAGCGACGTCGTTAGACTCGAGCGACGTCGTTAGACTCGAGCGACGTCGTTAGACTCGAGCGACGTCGTTTGACTCGAGCGACGTCGTTTGACTCGAGCGACGTCATTAGACTTGAGCGACGTCGTTAGACTCGAGCGACGTCGTTTGACTCGAGCGACGTCATTAGACTCGAGCGACGTTGTTTGACTCGAGCGACGTTGTTTGACTCGAGCGACGTCATTAGACTCGAGCGACGTTGTTTGACTCGAGCGACGTCATTAGACTCGAGCGACGTTGTTTGACTCGAGCGACGTCGTTTGACTCGAGCGACGTCATTAGACTCGAGCGACGTCGTTTGGCTCGAGCGACGTCGTTAGACTCGAGCGACGTCGTTAGACTCGAGCGACGTCGTTTCACTCGAGCGACGTCGTTTCACTCGAGCGACGTCGTTTCACTCGAGCGACGTCATTAGACTCGAGCGACGTCATTTGACTCGAGCGACATCATTTGACTCGTCATTTGACTCGAGCGACATCATTTGACTCGTCATTTGACTCGAGCGACATCATTTGACTCGTCATTTGACTCGAGCGACATCATTTGACTCGTCATTTGACTCCAGCGACATCATTTGACCCGTCATTTGACTCGAGCGACATCATTTGACTCGTCATTAGACTTGAGCGACGTCATTAGACTCGAGCGACATCGTTTAACTCGAGCGGCATCGTTAGACTCGAGCGACGTCATTAGACTCGAGCGACATCATTTGACTCGTCATTTGACTCGAGCGACATCATTTGACTCGTCATTTGACTCAAGCGACATCATTTGACTCGTCATTAGACTCGAGCGACGTCATTTGACTCGAGCGACGTCATTTGACTCGAGTGACGTCATTAGACTGTCCATCATAAATCCAACAGTGTTTTTGAGTCTGAAGATAAATCTGTATAATACTTGTTTTATGTCTCTTTGTAGTTGTCTTTGTTTCTTTGTAGTTGTCTTTGTCTCTTTGTAGTTGTCTTTGTTTCTTTGTAGTTGTCTTTGTCTCTTTGTAGTTGTCTTTGTTTCTTTGTAGTTGTCTTTGTCTCTTTGTAGTTGTCTTTGTTTCTTTGTAGTTGTCTTTGTCTCTTTGTAGTTGCATCGAGTTTCTTTGCGTCTCTTCCTGGTTGCTGTGTGTCTCGTTGAGTTGACATTTTGCAGACACAGGCTTAGGGGCCCCTGACACTCTGGGCCCCTCAGCCTGTGTCTGGTCGGCCCCTCATGATGATAGTGTGTTTTATTTACATGCTTTTTGTTTTCTCTTTCCAGATGTTTTCTCAACAAAATAACCTCAGACTGAGAGAAGCTGCCGTGTAGATCGTCTCTCCTCCTCTTCGTTATTCGTGGTTTCGTGAGGACAACAAGACTTTTTGGACCCTTTACCTCCAAACAGCTGATCTCTCACCAACACTGAGGCCATGTCCACACTACTCTCCGTCCACACGGCGTTTCAGAAATGATCTCCGTCCAGACTAACACGCCTGAACACGAATATCACGTACACTGGGCGTGCGCCGATGTAAACAGGAAGTAGATTGGTTGCTTAGTTCTAAAAAATACGACAGAGTAATAAAGTAGTCTTTAATAATAATAAAGGTCGTGTTTGATACTTAGGATCTTCTCTAAAATCTTCCTCCATAAATTCAGACAGACTCATTTCGTGGAAAATTTTATTTTTCAGACTTAACGTCAGTTACAGCGCTGCGGGTCTCTCTCTCTCTCTCTCTCTCTCTCTCTGTCTCTCTCTGTCTCACACACATAAAAGTTACTTTAAAATCAACAGTTACACATAAAGGTTTATAGATTATGGATCATAAATGTGGTCAGCACACGTCTCTCACTCGTTTCCTCTCGGTTTCGTTGTTTCTGTTTCGAAAGGATTTTGATTTGCAGCCAAAAATTCTTTCGTTTCAAAAGCAAAACTAACAAATAATTTATTCTCAGTTTATATATTTTTACTTACAAACTTGATTTTTTGATTGCAAGTGCTTTCAAAATTTGCTTTCAAAACAATTTTTTTGTTTGTTTGCGTAATAAAGACAAATGGTCGTGTGGACGTGGCCCGAGAGACTCACTCTGCGAACTGTACAGACGAGTCGAAGACAGGAAGGAGACGGTGGAGAAGAAGACAATAAGGAATCCTCTGCTCACTCATTAAGTAGGAAAAAAAACGATGTGTGTTTTTATTCACGTGGCTTAGCGATTAGCTGTTTCTATTTGCCATCATCTCGTTGTTTTAACCCTCGACTGACCTGCACATTCTGTCCTGATTTTGTAAAGTGTTTTTCGATCATTTATACTCCACGATGTCAGTGTTTTGTTTATAAAGACGTGCGATGACAGGACTTCATCTCCCTGGTTTTACTACTAAACAGTCTCCAGTTTGCCTTTGTCAGAGTCTTCAGAGCAGGGAAACCCAACAGGACTCCAGATCGACTGTTTCAGACGGGCCATCGTGTAAATACACTTTTTATATATAGCTGATGAAGGCAAACTAATAGGTGTACCCCCCCCCCCCCGTGAACATTGAATGTGCTCCTCTGCTTCATATTGTCTTCGCTCTGTCTCTTGATGCTGATTTGTAATTCTTGAACAAGTTAAAGTGTAATTCTTAGCTACCTTGGTGACACTTTTCTGTGGCTGTGCATATTGATTGTACTTGATGCAGAGTGCGTAGCGCCTCGTTACTACTGTATTAAAAAAAGAGCAGTAAAACGCACGTGTGGATTCAAGTTGAAGTGATGTCGATGGTGATGTTGAGCGGTGGATTGAAACTCAGTACATTTACTCAAGAGCTGTACTGAGTTACACATTGGAGGTACTTTACTTGAGTCTGCTACATTGTACTTCTACTTCAGTACATTTGTCTGACGGCTTTAAATATTTTACAAATTCACATTTTTTTTCCACACAAAACTACATGCAAGCATACTCAGTACCTGCAGTGTTTTTACAGTGTAGTATTAGTACTTGTACTAATGTAAATGTACATTTACTTGTATCCAAGTATTTTTACAGTGTAATATTAATGCTAGTACTATTACTAAAGAAACATTTTCAAAGCAGTACTTTAACTTGTAACGTAGTATTTTTTACAGTGTAATATTAACGCTAGTACTATTACTAAAGTAGCTGTTTCAATGCAGTACTTTTACTTGTAACCGAATATTTTAACAGTGTAGTATTTGTACTTGTACTAAAGTAACAGTTTTGAAAGCAGGCCTTCTACAAGTAACAGAGTATTTTTACAGTGTAGTATTAGTACTTGTACTAATGTAAATGTACATTTACTTGTATCCAAGTATTTTTACAGTGTAATATGAACGCAAGTACTATTACTAAAGTAACATTTTCAATGCAGTACTTTTACTTGTAACCTAATATTTTAACAGTGTAGTATTTGTACTTGTACTAAAGTAACAGTTTTGAAAGCAGGCCTTCTACAAGTAACAGAGTATTTTTACAGTGTAGTATTAGTACTCCAGTAAAGTACCCGGATACTTCCTCCAGCACTGCCCCGATGCTAAGATGCTAACGTATTAGCATTGTTTACAGCATCAACCCCTCCCCCACCCGGCTCTACCAGCTCCTCCTACTGGACTAGCTAACCAGCTAGCCGCTGTGTGGAAGCGACCGGAGATCTTTAAAATATAAATATATATATATATTTATATATATATATAATACCGCAGAGCACCAGAAGGCCTCCTGGATGAGACACATATTCATCCATGAACTCACAACAAACCACCATCTTTATGGGACGCTTGTTCGGTTGGATATCACGACGCGATGACCAGCTAGCGAGCAGTCCGGAGCTAGCTGCTAGCTGCTAGCTAGCTGGTCGGCTAGCCGGAGTTAGCAGTTCCGCGAGACCCGCAAATAACTCGGGTTTTTTCGGCCTTTTAAAAAAGAATAGTTTCCGCGCCACATGCCCTCTTTAATTTAACCGTGCTTTTCTTCATACGTGTATTAATTAAATTATCAAAATAGATGCTTTTTAATATGTAGGTCACTGTTCCCAACCAATGCTAGTTATATGGGTCATAGACATGTTAGCACGAACAGCTGGTTAGCACGGCAGCTAGCTGGGTTTTATCTTTTAATTTAGCCGTCATTTTAAAACATTAATAAAAACAATAACGCTTAATCACATGCGTGTGTTAAATGCGGACTACTCTCCGGCTAGTGTGTCTGAGGTTATCATCGAGTGGAACATTTCATTTATCTTTAATATTTTGGACTATCGTCGGCTAGCTGTGATCCTGCTAGCTACGCTAACCGATTAGCTTCACTAATCAACCAGGTAAGAGCAAAGACAAATAAAATGGTGACTTAAGCTCATTAAAAGTGTGTGAAGCAGTGACTGTGATATTACATCAACGTGTTTTTAGGCTTTTAGTGTGTTTTAGTGTGTACATGTTTATGTATTTATATTTATGTTTATGTCATATATTTACTTTGTATTTTATTTTATATTCAGTAATAATTTATTTTGCTCAGTTTTTTTGTAACTTTTTAATCACCTTTTGATGGACTTAACTTTTGTTAGCATTTGTATTTTTTTTTTATATATATTATTAATTAATTCTGAATAATTATTTTTTGCACTGTTTTTACTTTTTAATGACCTTAAATATGCTTTATCTCCATTAGCACACACTCTATTGGATCATCTCAGTAGTTCTGGTGCTGTGTGTCTGTCTTTTAAACTACTGGAATTCTCTTAAATAAATAAATTCTCTTATCGATCCATCAGATTATTAATCCTAATTTTCTGCATGGTAGGGCTGCAATCTACTAATGTGACAATTTATGGTCGCCATCAATTTAATATCCGTCACATGTTCCCAATTATTCAGTTTATTATCATTTCAGATGAATTCTCTGCTGAAGTTCTCACAGTAAAGCTCTCTGAAGCTCAGGTTTGTGTTCCTGTATTCCCCCTCAGGAATCTAAGGGATCATGCTGAGTGTGGATCCGTGTTTCCTCGCCTCCTAGCCGCCCAGCAGCTTGGTGCAGACATCGCGGACCGTTTCTGGGGTTCTGGTGAGAGGAGTGATGGCATTTCACGGCGCCGGCCGTCAGACCGTCTGTGGAGACTTGTTTCCGGGCTCCGACCTGGGCCACAAGTATTTCTGTGTGAACTCCTCCTGTGGAGCTCCGTCCACGGGCCTCAGCGCCACCCCGTGCCTGACCGGGCCCACCGCCCCGGCCGGGACGCCCCGCCACCCCACGGCTATGGGGGGGAGCACCGGGGGAGGGGCGGCGGTGCCGCAGCCCTACAGCAACCCGGCCAGCGAGGTGCCGAGCCCCGCGGAGATGGAGCCCGACCGGCCCATCGGATACGGAGCCTTCGGTGTCGTCTGGTAAAGAAGCGCTATTCAGGACCAAACCGCTGTTTAGCTTCATGTTGACTACAAAGAAATACATAATCTCCATAATCTCGTTTCATTTCATTTCTCTAGAGGATGGATGGAGGGATGATAGACGGAGGTATGGATAGATAGAGAGATGGAGGGATAGATTGATAGTTATTTTCTTTATTAATCCTGTTTAGTTAACTGTTACTCACACTTAAAAATGAAACGAATCCAGTAAATCAGATAAAAGATAAAGAAACCTGCAAAGATTTTGATTTATTTCCTCAATGAATACATTAAATGTCTTCAAACGGCTCGTTTTTATCCGACCAACGATCCAAACATTCAGTTAATTATCGTATGAAACAGAAAAGCAGCAGATCCTCGCGTGTTAAAACAAGAACCAGCAAATGTTTGATATGAACGCATAACAAACACCTCAAAAGATTACAGATCAACTTCAGTTGCAGATGAATTCTTGTAACTGAAACTGAAACTCTGACTTTTGTGTCTGAACCGTCGTTCAGGTCCGTCACGGATCCACGAGACGGTCGCAAAGTGGCTCTGAAGAAGATGCCCAACGTCTTCCAGAACCTGGTCTCCTGTAAGAGGGTCTTCAGAGAGCTGAGGATGCTCTGCTTCTTCAAACACGACAACGTAAGGACGAGGAGACGAGGACGAGGAGACGAGGAGGAGACGAGGCGTTTGAGGTCATCGGGATCAAAGAGAGATTAAATGTTTTTCTGTCTCTGCAGGTTCTGTCGGCGCTGGACATTCTGCAGCCTCCACAGATCGACTGCTTTGAGGAAATGTATCCTTTTTTATTCATGTGTGAACAAAAACAATCAAAAGTCACAATCACTCGTTTATTATTCACCTTCTGAACACAAAGCAGTTTCAGAGCGTTCTCTTTGCTCCTCTCTCTCTCTCTCTCTCTCTCTCTCTCTCTCTCTCTCTTGAAGTTGAATTTCTTGAATTCATTTTTCAAAAAATAATAAACAATATAATCTAAATATCCAACATGTCTACAAATGTCAATGTTGGAATAAAAATGGAGTCTCTACATATATATATTGTTCCTCACCTCTCCTCTCTTCTCCTCTCCCCTCCTCTCCTCTCCTCACCTCTCCTCTCTTCTCCCCTCCTCTCCTCTCCTCTCCTCTCTTCTCCTCTCCTCTCTGTGTTCACTTCCTGAAGTTCAGTCAAAGTTTCTCTGATTTCTGGTCACATGACTGTTGGTCTCAGATGAATCAATCATGACTTCATAGTTTCACTGAGTTCATAATTTAATGTTTTTAACACAATCTGGTTAAAGTGAACTCTTTATTAGAGGACAGATTTATAATGACAACATGTAGAATAAAGTGTTTTAGATGAAATAACAATTTAAAGCTTCATTTTCATCAGAAAGATGAAAACCTGACATGACAGTTTTTACAGCTTCTATTTGTGATAAACGGTGTAGTTCTGGAGTTCCGAGGGTTAAACGTCACCTTCATATAAATCACACGTTTACTTCCTCTCACCTTCTGTCCCAGTTTCTCTTCTCTCTAACCGTCATGTCCTCCTTTTTATTCCCTTCATTTAGCCTCTCTGGTCTAAATGCAGCTCGTCACTGGTCACCAGTGGATATCTATATATATATATATCTACGTGGTTATCTTCCTGATCTTGTCCTCAGCTACGTGATCACAGAGCTGATGCAGAGCGACCTCCACAAAGTGATCGTGTCTCCTCAGCCGCTCACCACCGACCACATCAAGGTCTTCCTCTACCAGATCCTCCGAGGTATTCATGCTCATTACGAGAGATTCATGTTCTACATTCAGCTTCTGCGTGAGCGTTCTGTGGATCAGCTTCTCTTTCTCCAGGTGTATTAACTGTGTTTGAAGTTGATAATGATCAGGCTGCATCAACAATATATATATATATATATATATATATATATATGTATATATATATATTTATGTGTATATATATATATATATTTATGTATATATATATATATATATTTATGTATATATATATATATATATATATATATTTATTTATGTATATGCCCTTTGTGTGGAGTCAGAGGATGAACTGACTGGTTTTGTGGTTCAGGTCTGAAGTACCTTCACTCTGCTGGGATTCTGCACCGAGACATCAAACCTGGAAACCTGCTGGTCAACAGCAACTGTCTGCTCAAGGTAAACACTTAAAAACACCAAACGGCTTCTTTAAAACATGTTTGTTCATATCCAGAAACCTGTTGGTATCCAAGTCCTTCATGTTCAAAAGTAACTTCCTGAACGTGATTCCGTTTCTAGATTTGTGACTTCGGCTTGGCCCGCGTGGAGGAGCCCGACCCGACCCGTCACATGACCCAGGAGGTGGTGACTCAGTACTACCGGGCCCCGGAGGTGCTGATGGGCTGCCGGCACTACGGCTCGGCCATCGACGTCTGGTCAGTGGGCTGCATCTTCGCGGAGCTGCTGGGACGACGCATCCTCTTCCAGGCTCAGAGCCCCATTCAGCAGGTGAGAGGACACGCCCACCTTTCAGTCAAGGACGAGGGTTTACTGTGTGAGGGTCACAGGTAGAGGACACGCCCACCTTTCAGTCAAGGACGAGGGTTTACTGCGTGAGGGTCACAGGTAGAGGACACGCCCGCCTTTCAGTCAAGGACGAGGGTTTACTGTGTGAGGGTCACGCATGTTAATTTATTTTTTATTTGTAAAATATTATTTTAGGGTATTTATTTTTTATTTATTCATTTATTTATTATCTTTTTAATATTATTTTAATGATTTTTTAAAAATTATTTAAAAATATATATTATTATTATTATTCTACCATTTAAGTCCTGCTCTTTATTCATCCGGTTCTGATGTGGTTCCGTCTTTTAACTCACTTCCTGTCCTCCAGCTGGACCTGATCACAGACCTGCTGGGGACGCCTCCTCTGTCGGCTCTGTCGTCGGCCTGCGAGGGAGCCAGAGCCCACATCCTGAGGGGGCCGCACAAACCGGTACGTGGTCCACGGACCTGGTCCTCTGAGGAGATAACGTCTTACGGTCTTTACAGCTTCCGGCTGTGATGGACGGTGTAGTTTTGCCGATTGTTTGAAGGAACCATGTTTTTCCATCCCGTCTTCCAGCCGTCGCTGTCGGTGCTCTACATGCTGTCTGATGGAGCCACTCACGAGGCCGTTCACCTGCTCTGTCGGATGCTGGTCTTCGACCCGGTGAGTTCAGGCGGCGACAGACATCTTTCTTCTTCTTCTTCTTCTTGCTGTCTTCGTGTTCTGACCTCTCCTCTCTCCTCGTCTCGTCGACCTCCAGGCCAAGCGGATCTCCGGCAGCGACGCCCTCTCCCACCCGTACCTGGACGAGGGCCGCCTGCGCTACCACACCTGCATGTGTCAGTGCTGCTACTCGGTGCCCAGCGGGCGCGTCTACACCCGCGACTTCGAGCCGGTGGCCGAGCGCCCGTTCAGCCACAGCTACGAGAACAGCCTGCTGTCCGTGTGGCAGGGCAAAGGTGGGCCGTCGCTTCCCGTTAGAACTAAACTGCTACGTAGCACCAGATCCTCCGTTTGTTGGTCGTGGCTGACGGTGCGTTTTAATGTGTCCCGCCAGAGTTGATCCACCGCTTCATCACGGAGCACCAGCAGGGAAAACGAGTGCCGCTGTGCATCAACCCTCAGAGTGCTGCGTTCAAGACCTTCATCAGGTAAACGGGACGTTATAGAACCTCTTTATGTAGCTTCAGATTGTGAGTAGAGAGACGAGCTGTATTCACTGTGCAGCTGTATGAAGCTGTATGAACACTGAATAAAACATTTTACTGTGATTTAATTGCAATAAATGGACATAAATAATGCAGAAATAACTACGTAATCATGCCGATTTGAGTCTGGTTCCTTCAGTGCTATGCTAAGCTAACACTGTAGCAGCTCCATCGACACTCAACATAATGTAAATATGCCAGAGTTGTTTATTGTTTGTACCAAAGACGGTGAGCGACGCTAAGTCACAGCTAGCTCGCTAACGTTATCGCCACCAGCTGACGTGAGCCACAAACGGATTTATTGTGACAAAATGGGTTAATGGTACAAATCAAGGATGTGTGATCGAGAGACGGCTAGCTAACTGTAAGCTAAGGTTAGCCAGCTAGCTTAGCTACGCGGCATGGCTCTATATATATATATATATATATATATATATATATATATATATATATATATATATATATATATATATATATATATATATATATATATATATATATACTTATGAAACAGACTGCAGTTCACTTTACGACCACTAGGGTCACTGCAACCTAGAGACCCTTTGAAGCCCAGCTGACAGGTGGTTGATGGTTCTTGTGTCCTCAGGTCCACTGCATGGCATTCCTCCAAGGTGTCTCGGAAGGAGGAGAGATGAAGGGTCCTCCTCCTCTTCCTCGAGAGGAGCGACGGCAAAGATTTCCAGAAAAGATTTTCATCGGCCGTGAAAATACCGAAGAGTTTGGGTCCTTTTTATTATTTTCTTTGTCTTCTTTTTGTTCACCTGATGAGATGAAGCCAGTCGACCCTCACCTGAGCTCCTCCTCCTCCTCCTCCTCGTTTAGTTTGATCCTAACATGAAAACTACGCTTCTAAACTTCTCTAAGCGACCCAAACAGCTGACACGCTCGCGGCGTTTCTTTCCGGTGCTGAATTAAAATACATAAATACATAAATGCTGCTGAAGCGCTCGAGGAGGAACCAGAAAAAAGGAACTCGGTACTAGATTTGTTAGTAGAGACATTAAGAAATAATGCTTTTAATTGTTTGCTAGGCTTGTTTAGCTGATTTTTTTTTTTTTTAAGTCATTCCAGCCGTGTGCAATATGGTTTCATTTAAACAGGCGGTTAAAAAGAACGACCACGAACCGGATCCCAAACGCAACACGACAGGTTTTCTCCTTTTTTTTTTAACTGCATTTGAACACATCGCTAACTGTGTTTCCGCCGAGTTAATGATGCAATCTAACTGATGTAGCAGGTTTTAACCACAGTTCATCTCCCTGTTTCCTCACAAACCGTTGACTTTGTTGTTATTCCGTCGATGCTTCTTGTTGTCTGGTCCTGGATCAGCGTTGTGTTTAACACCTGAAGAAGGAAACAGGAAGTCTGACGTCAAGTGTTTTATTTTGAAAGTTGTGAGAGGAAGGTGTACGACGGCGTATTCGGGTCATCTTAGGTTAAAAATAATAATGATTATAGGTGGGGATACAATTCTGAGAGAAATCTAAAAACAAATTTGGTTAAAGTCGTACATTTGAGAAAAACTAAATCTCTGAGATTTAAGTGGTAAATTAAACAAAAAAAACCTTTAAAAATATCAAAGAATCCACCGCTTTACTTTGAAAAGTTGGATGAATCTCCTCTTTATAGTCTCAGACAATATTTTAGTTTTTTTTCTTAAATTTCTTTTGGGGGAGGGCTGTACATTTTTTTTTTTTTTTTGTAAATTTGATATTTTTTTGTAATTTTTTTTTTCTAAAAACAATTTCTTGCAATTTTACAAAAACAATTCGCAAATAATTTTTCTTTAATTTTGAGTTTCTTTTTTTAATTTGTTTTAATGTTTTTCTCGTACATTTACTACTTTAATCTCAGAGTTTTTTTTCTTGTAAATATACAACTTTTTTGAATATTTGAATATTACCCAGGTGCCCCAGCTCCTTAATCTCCGCTGTCGTCAACACGCCGTTAAAAACTACAAGAAGGAAAGAAAACCTCGTTCTGTCTTCTTCTTCTCATTTCAACTTGTTTTTATTTTCCTCCCAGACGAGAAACAGGAAGCCATGTTGTTTTACTTTTTTTTTTTCTTAATTTATTGAGTGTTTGTTGAAGAGTGTGTGGCTCCGCCCCCTTTTTTGTTTCACGGTTACCTCGAACCTCCGGAGAGAAACAAGAGACAAGAGAAGAAGAGACGTAAACATCATTCCTCCAGATTCTTCTTCTCTGACCTCACCCCCCCCCCCCCCCCCCCCCTCGAAGAACATTGTCGGTCAAATGCTGCTGTCTGTTGTTTCCTTTTATTTTGTAGTTTTTAGGACTTCCTGTTGTAGTTCCTGGCTCAGGTGTCCCGTTGATGGACTAACGAACTGTACAAAGCCACATGAGGACGCTCCGGTTTACTGATCCTGGATCATCAGTTAATAATCAGATTCAACACTGTAAGAAGTTTAGTGGAAATGTGACGAGAATGAAAACGAATTCTTCAACGAGAGGATTTCACACGTTTCACTCTTTGACTGCTAAACGTTAAAATAACGATGAGAAGCTGATGATCAGTCAGCTAACAGATCTCTTTATTATCATTATCATTATTATTATAGTTTCAGCTCCAGTAGATATTCTTCATGTTGGTGGTGCGTTCAAAGACCCTCTGACTTTTTAAAAAACAATTTGTTTAAAATGGAGAGAAAAATTAGAAGTCAACCAAAAATAAGAAAAAAGAAAAATATTTTGAAAATAACAAAATGAAAGAAGTCCAAATTAGTTTAAGAAATGAATAACTTTTTTTAAAGAATAAAATCATTGGCAATTTTTTGTCTCCACTTTTAGATTATTGTTGAGCTTTTATTGTGTCGGAGTGTCGTTTAATAAATAGCTGTTGAAGTGATGCTCCAACCACTAAACCACAAACAAACATAAAGCAGCTCAACGCAGTGAAACATGTGAAACCATCACTGGGGTCTCCTGGGTCCTGGTTCCTGTGGGGGGTCTCCTGGGTCCTGGTTCCTGTGGGGGGTCTCCTGGGTCCTGGTTCCTGCCGGGGCCCCTCTGACAGCAGGAAGTCCTCCAGGAACCTTTTTTTTTTTTTAAAGGATCTCAGGAACTTTTTCTCGTCTCGTTTGGTTTTGAAGCTCCTGAGAGCTGAAGGAACCTCCTGGTTTTCATTTCTTCTTCTCCATGTTCTGGACCTCCTGAAAGGCCCCGGGGGGCCCCCTCCTGGAGGGTCCCTCCCAGTCCCCTGAGACCTCGGAGGCTGACTTGTAAATCTGCATGTGTATATTTATTCTCCTGGAGAGCATTGTGGGTTTGAATGCTGTGCAATTGGTTTTGACGAAGAAGAAAACTTTGATGATTTCTTTTCTTTTTTTTATTGAATTCATTTTAGGAAGTGATTTTTATTAGAAGTTTTGTTTTTTTGTTTGTTGTGATCAGATTTAGAGTCACGGAGAACGTTTTTGATGATTGTTCCCTAAAAAAAAAAAAAACACGGCAAAAGTGGGCGGAGTTCTGCAGAGACGTCAGAGCCAATCGGAACGGAGACGCTCCTTTAAATGAACTCGTCATCGTTTGTTTCTTCAGATTAACGCTTCGTTTCCTCAAACTGCTGAATGAATTAACGTTGATGATGATTCATCTTCTATTCCTTAAACTCTAAACTGTTGAAGAACCAGAACTAAAGTTCTACTGAGACTAAACGTTAATATTCTGCTTTAAAAAGAACCGACAACAGAACTACAAGTCTGTGATGAGTTAAATGTTTAGTAGTCAAAAACATACAAAATGTTTGAGTCACTTTATAAAACAAACTTTAAATAAAACATTTCATCAGTTTTTGTTTCCGCTCTGAAGGAAACACTAAATATAATAAAAACATATTGATTTATAGATTTTTAGGGAACAATGAATCAAACTTTTCCCCTTTTTTTGGACTTTTTCTTTCTGTTGAGTAGAATCCTTCAGGTGAGGACAGCTTTTACACTAGATGACCTCGTGATCAGCTGATCGAGGGTCTGTCTGCAGACGGAGAGACAGACGGACAGAGAGACAGACGGCTGATCATGTTTAGAGATTAGACTCGTTTTTCTTCTATGAAAAGAAACTTGATGTTTTTATTATTATTAATATGAAACTGATGTTTTTGTCTTCGTTTTAGCAAAAAAAAAGTTTTTTGTTTAGTTTTTTTTGACTTGTGTTCCCAACAAATACTTGAATTTCTTAAAAAAAAACAATGTTTAGAGTTAAAGTAGTGAATGATAAATCAATAAATGGACACTGGATAATATTCATAATGTTCACACGTCACTTCTTCTCTTCTTTGTTCAGATCAATAAATCTGCTTATTAAAACTAAACATTTGTGTTTATGGAGAAAATATTTAAACTTTGAGTTTAAAAACAAGCTGTTGAATTATTTCTATTAAAAACATTAATTGATCGTTATTGATCCAGATTCAGCTGTAATCAATGTTTAATGGATCAAAGGAAAATATGAAATATTTCTAATTCTTTAATAATTAAACAGTAATGCAAATAATAATAATAATAATGTATATTTAATGATAAATAAACTGAAAAATAAGCTATTTCATAAACTGATGAATAAAAAATAAATAGTTAAAATATAGCGTTCAATATATATATATATATATATATATATATATATATATATATTATTTTATATATATATACGTATATATACATGTATATATACATGTATATATATATATATATGTATATATATATATATATATATATTTGGTAGTGTCTCAGTTTACAAGAACACTTTAATTTAACTGTTTTAATTTTTCATCATAAACTTCTTATAATGAATTTTTAAATAATTTAACATTTTATTTTATTTATTTTTTTATTGTATTAATTTTAATTTATTTTAAAAACATTTAATTTAGGATGTTTTTCATCATGTAATGAAATAACGGAGATGTTATAATCTGAAAGATGATTAATTATCACTTCATGACTTTATTATTTCTGTTCATGAAGCCTTTAAATAGTTGTAACTAAATATTTTTTATTAAAACAAAGAATGATCTTTATTACCATGAACTTCTGTCTGTTTACTTATTATAATAAAAGAAATAAACTAAAGAACTTTAAATTAAATATATTGTACATATTTAAATACAACCAATGATCTTAATGTCAACTGGAGAAGTTCTGTTTATATATATTGTTTATTAAGTGATTATATATTTAAGTAACTAAATGTATTAAATTAGTGGAGTATAAAGTACAAAGTAGCATCAAATGCAAATACTCAAGTAAAGTACAAATACCTCCAATCGGTACTACAGAGTGAGTCCCTCCTCCTCCTCTTCCTCCTCTGACAGGTGGCAGCTCCTCCCAGCTGATCCTCCTCTCTGAGCTCATTTAACACACACACACCTACACTCACCTACACACACATATCCACACACACACACACTCTCTCTCAGAGGACCATGTGGGGCCTCGTGGCTGCCGGCTCCGTCTTCTTCCCCGGACTCTTCCTGATGTCACAACAGACTCTGAAACACCTGATGGGACGAAGCGAAGGGGACGCTGTCATCGTGTCCACACGGTAGGAACACACACACACACACACACACACACACACACACACACATATTAACACACACACACACACACACACACACACATATATTAACACACACACACACACACATATATTAACACACACACACACACACACACACACACACACACATATTAACACACGCACACACATATATATTAACATATACACACACACACACACACACACACACACACACACATTCACTTAATATAAATAAAGTTGTTTGTTTTTGATTAAATCTGATTTCTGGATTCAGATTTAAATTAAACAGCAAACGTCTGTAAACACGTTTCATATCCTCTACTGCAGTAAAAGTACTAATACCACTCTGTATAAATACTCTGTTACAGTAAAAGTACTAATACCACTCTGTATAAATACTCTGTTACAGTAAAAGTACTAATACCACTTTGTATAAATACTCTGTTACAGTAAAAGTACTAATACCACTCTGTATAAATACTCTGTTACAGTAAAAGTACTAATACCACTCTGTATAAATACTCTGTTACAGTAAAAGTACTAATACCACTCTGTATAAATACTGAAGATGATGAAGATGATGAAGATGTAAACACATTCTTTCTTCCTCTCAGTCTCGTGTCGTCCGTTCAGGCCGTCATGGCGTCTTCAGCCGGATGTTTGATCGTCTCGTCCTGCAGAGACGTCGTGGAGGACAGGTGAGACTCATCTTCATCATCTTCATCTTCATCACACTGTAGTTTATTCTGACAAACAAATACTCGTTAGAGCAGCAAACGTGGATTCATCCGCCGCTGAAAATAGTCCCAAAACAAACGTTCTATTTCCTGTTTGTTTGATTTACATCTTCAGAAGCAAACAACCAAACCTCTTTGATGTTAATGTCGTTTTAAAGTAGTGTGTGTGTGTGTGTGTGTGTGTGTGTGTGTGTGTGTGTGTGTGTGTGTGTGTGTGTGT
This sequence comes from Cebidichthys violaceus, assembly GCF_023349555.1. Lineage (NCBI taxonomy): Eukaryota > Metazoa > Chordata > Actinopteri > Perciformes > Stichaeidae > Cebidichthys > Cebidichthys violaceus. The sequence continues at coordinate 471,680 of NW_027176550.1, read as the reverse complement.
GTGTGTACGTGGGTTTTGAAATAACTCAACATCTATTGGACGGATTAAGCTGACGTGTTGCGATGTTCGTGGTCCTCAGAGGATGAATCCCTCTGACTTTAGTGATGTTTCCTGTAACGCCACCCTGAAGTCAACATGTGACATTACAGAGCATTGTTTAAATAAAATACATCTTATTCTTTTCTTCTTTTTAAACTGTGTTAAACAAACAGGTGACTAAATATACAGAGATTAAGATAAGACGAATGAAACATGTTATGATTTTAATATGGTTCAGAATTTTGGTTGTTTTTGTTAGTGAGAGTAAAGTAAGTGTGTCATATATTCATACTCATATAATAATACTAATATTGATATCTATAATAATATTAAATAAAACTGGACTGAATATATTGGAGTGTTCTTGTATGAGACTTAATAATAATTCTTCAATCAATGAATAAATAAATAATACTGGTAAGGAAATAAATTAAACTAAATAGTAATAATAATCAAAAAAGAGAATAAAATAAAATATAATAAAAAAGTTGAATACCATCTGGGATATTACTGATGTAGCTGAGAGTTGTTGGCTCATAATTAAAGATAATCTCAGTATTAAAACAAAAACAAAATCTCCTCATGAATGTGTGTATCAATTAAAACCAGTCGGTCTGTAAGCTAATTAACACTCGGAGCTATTTCAGTCTCTAAGACGCTCACAGAGATCTGTAATCCTGCACGCTGAGCATGATGGGAAACTAAACGATGAAGAGGAGGAGGAGGAGGAGGGGGGAGGTCGTTTCCTCTATCGGCTCCTTCATTTCCTAGTCAAAGTGGAGGTTCGTCTCAGCTGCATTTGTTTATCAAATCACGCCACAGACTCGTGCAGCAATGCATTCTGGGAAGCAGCTGCTGTTCAGAGAGAAGCTGCTTTTTATTGAAGTCAACAAAACTCTCAATGTTTAAGAAACGTTAACGAGGGAATCTGAAATAAAACTAAGTCCATTTTAAATCAGCTGATCATTTAAAAAGCTCCTCTCAGGTCAGCTGATACTTTAGCAATTAATTCATTAATAGATGAATTCATTAATAGAGTAATTCATTCATTAGCACAAGTGGACCCTGCTGCAGTAGAATGAGAGGTTTTAAAGGGACTCTGGCGCTCAGAAACACTACCACGTTAGTCCACAGGGGGCGACAGAATCAACAGTAACAGTAACTTTAATGATTTATTATGGAAACAAAGTCTAAATGTTACAACTCTGTTCAAACAAACAGGAAACAAACATTTATGAATTTAAATCTTTAAGTTAATGAACACGTCAACCATCTTGTTTCCTGCTCAGTCATTGGCTGACGGACACCTACATCCTGTTTGCCACGCCCTACTTCGCCTACGACGTCTACGCCATGTTCCTGTGCTACTGCCACAGGCTGCAGGTGAAAGGGCACGAGGAGGTGGGCGGAGTCAGGTGGAAGGTGGGCAGTTACCTGCGCAGAGAGAAGCTCATGGTGCTGCATCACGTCTTCGTGGTGGCCTTCTGTTTCCCCGTCTCACTGGTAACTATGGCACCTTTCCTCTAGTAGCCGGGGTTAGCTTCACGGCTAGCGTTAGCCTCTGAGCAGAGGGGAGTCATCAGCATATTGTTTTACTGTATAGAGATGAATTATGAAGCCCACTCTGTAGTACTGTTAGTGTCCACCAGAGGCTGCACTGTTTATTAATATTATTATCATTATTATTGTTTTTAATAATACTATTATTAAATGCAGAACAATGCGGATTCCGTCCTGGCCGTGGAACAATGGACCAGCTCTTCACTCTCGCAAGGATCCTGGAGGGGGCTTGGGAATACGCCCATCCGGTCTACATGTGTTTTGTGGACCTGGAGAAGGTTTTGACCGGGTCCCCCGGGAGATACTGTGGGAGGTGCTGCGGGAGTATGGGGTGAGGGGGCCACTTCTGGGGGCCATCCAATCCCTGTACGCCCAAAGCAAGAGCTGTGTCCGGGTTCTCGGCAGTAAGTCGGACTCGTTTCTGGTGAGGGTTGGCCTCCGCCAGGGCTGCGCTTTGTCACCAATCCTGTTTGTGGTATTCATGGACAGGATATCGAGGCGTAGTCGTGGGGAGGAGTGTTTACAGTTCGGTGGGCTGAGGATTGCATCACTGCTGTTTGCAGATGGTGTGGTCCTGATGTCTTCATCGGGCTGTGACCTCCAACACTCACTGGATCGGTTCGCAGCCGATTGTGAAGCGGTTGGGATGAGGATCAGCACCTCTAAATCTGAGGCCATGGTTCTCAGCAGGAAACCGGTGGTTTGCCCACTCCGGGTAGGGAATGAGTCCTTACCCCAAGTGAAGGAGTTCAAGTACCTCGGGGTCTTGTTCGCGAGTGAGGGAACAATGGAACGTGAGATTGGCCGGAGAATCGGAGCAGCTGGGGCGGTATTGTAGTCGCTCTACCGCACCGTTGTGACGAAAAGAGAGCCAAAGCTCTCTATCTACCGGGCAATCTTGGTTCCTACCCTCACCTATGGTCATGTGGACTGGGTCATGACCCAAAGAATTAGATCGCGGGTACAAGCGGCAGAAATGGGTTTCCTCAGGAGGGTGGCTGGCATCTCCCTTAGAGATAGGGTGAGAAGTTCGGTCATCCGTGAGGGACTCGGAGTAGAGCCGCTGCTCCTTTGCGTGGAAAGGAGCCAGTCGAGGTGGTTCAGGCATCTGGTGAGGATGCCACCTGGGCGCCTCCCTAGGGAGGTGTTCCAGGCACGACCAGCTGGGAGGAGACCCCGAGGGAGGCCCAGGACCAGGTGGAGGGACTATATCTCCAAACTGGTCCTGGGAGCGCCTCGGGATCCCCCAGTCAGAGCTGGCTGATGTGGCTCGGGAAAGGGAAGTTTTGGGGTCCCCTGCTGGAGCTGTTGCCCTCGAGACCCGATCCTGGATAAGCGGATGATGATGAGAGATTATTAAATATGCAATATCCAGTTTATTAGGTACACCTGGCTAATTCTAATACAGTCTAATACAAACACACACCAATTACTTATAATGTAATGTTGTTTATGTGTGTGTGTGTGTGTGTGTGTGTGTGTGTGTGTGTGTGTGTGCGTGTGCGCGTGTGTGCGCGCGTGTGTGTGTGTGTGTGTGTCAGTATTGGAGGCAGGGTAAAGGTGATTTCTTTCAGGGCGTGTTGTTTCTTGCTGAGCTCAGCACGCCGTTTGTCTGTCTGGGGAAAGTCCTGATCCAGGTGAGCCGACGTGTTTTCAAACTCCAGATCGACGTGATGATAAATTCATTATTTCAAGTTTAATGAAGTTAAATTCTTCTTCTTATTATTATTATTATTCTCCTTCTTCTCCTCCTCCTTCTTCTTCTTCTTCTTCTTCTTCTTCTCCTTCTTATTCTCCTACTTCTTCTCCTTCTCCTTCTTCTTCTTCTCCTTCTTCTCCTCCTCCTTCTCTTTCTCCTCCTTCTCCTCCTCCTTCTTCTTCTCTTCCTCCTTCTCCTCCTCCTCCTCCTCCTCCTTCTTCTGTGGTCAGTATGAGCAGCAGCACACTCTGCTGCACAAAGTCAACGGTGTCCTCCTGCTCCTCACCTTCTTCACCTGTCGGGTGTTGCTCTTCCCTTACCTGTACTTCGCCTACAGCAGGTAACAGAAGACCTGTAGTTCACGAGTGTTGTTGGTGTTGTTGTTGTTGTTGTCATCGTTGTTGTTGGTTTTGATGTTGTTGTTGTTGTCGTTGCTTTGACGGCCCCTGCTCTGTGCTCCAGGTATGCGTCCGTCCCGGTGTACTTGGTGCCCCTGGAGGCCCCGTGGCAGTGTAACCTGGGGGCCGCTCTGCTGTGGCCCCTGCAGCTTTACTGGTTCACGCTGATCTGCAGAAGAGCTCTCCGCTCACGGTCGACGGTTCGATACCCGACCGAGACCGACTGCTGCCGGGTCTCATCTCAAAATGTAAAGAAATCACCATGAACACGTTTTATTAATGCTTTATTAATGCTTTATTAATGTTGTATTAATGTGGACTCAGAGAGCAGGTCTCTCTCTCTCTTCATGATCATGATCAATACTCAGGGATTTATTGATCAACTGTAACAATCTGATTATGAAGATAAACATTTAAATGTTCTATTTAAAACAGCTTTTTCATTTTCAGATTTTTAATTTGTTCAGCTGAATAACTGAAGTTATAGAAATAATTGTCCCAGAATATTAATGTTGTTGTATTTAATAATTAAAGTGTAATTAAACATTTTAAAACTACTCTGAATGCAGCTTTGTGTGGATTATGTTGGTGTTTTTCCTTTTAATAATTTTTATGTATTTTTATGATTTTGAGGTGAACAACTGGTCAAACAGGAGTGGTGGAAAGTAACTAAATATATTTACTCAAAGTACATTTAAGTACACATTTGAGGTACTTGTACTTTACTTGAGTATGCTACTTTATACTTCTACTTCTACTTCATTTATCTGACAGCTTTAGTATTAAATGAAGATTTATGTAAACAAAACATGAAAATAAACACGTGGCTGAAAAGATTATGAATCCATTAATCAAATAGTGTAACTGAGTACTTATACAGTGTGGTATTAGTACTTTTACTGTCAGATAGTATTTTCACAGTGTGGTATTAGTACTTTTATTGTAACATAGTATTTTTAATGTGTGGTATTAGTACTTTTACTGTAACATAGTATTTTTACCATGTGGTATTAGTACTTCTACTGTCACGGAGTATTTTCACAGTGTGGTATTAGTACTTTTACTGTCACATAGTATTTTCACAGTGTGATATTAGTACTTTTACCACCATTGTTTGTTAGTTAGTTAGTCTTTATTTATCTGTTGATGGGCGGACATCTTCTTCTTCTTCTTCTCTTGTTTCCTCTCAGTCTTTCTTCCAGTTTTACAGTCACAGTTTCATCCATTAAAATCCAGCGGGTCTTTTTTTTTTCTCTCTTCTTCTTCTTTTTTTTTAACGGCAGCTGTCAACGACCGACCACCGACCTAACGAGCGAACTGTCGCGAGAGTCAGAGGCAGCTAGCGAGAAGAACGGATTCCAGGCAAGGCAAATAGCAATATTCATATTTAGCAACAACAACAACAACCTTTTTCTACGAACAATGATTATTCCGTTCAGTAGGCTGGAAGAATGATGAAATGTGATGCCATGTTTCAACCACAAAGACACGGAGGAAAATACCGGACTGTGATTATACAGGTAGCGAAAACACACGCAACACTTGTGGTGGAGCAATATTGATAGCTAGCTAAGCTAGCTGGTTTATTAATAGCTAAGCTAGCTGGCTAACGGTTAGCTTAGCTTAGCGAAGAATCTTTTCGCGATAGCTGCTTGTTGTTGGATGATTCAGTGTCAGTAGGCGTCACACACAATGATGCTGTATATCTGAAACCACGTCTACCAGATAAAGATGCTAATCGACTGCAGGTTACGGTGAGCGAGCTGACGTTAGTTAGCTATTGTTAGCTTATATTAGCGAACGTTACACGTCTTTTAAAGAGAGCTGAATGAGCAAAGACTCACACACTGCTAGTTCATGTTAGCAAGCTAACGAGTGAGAATGTGATGTTCAGGCTCGTTGCTGCTAGTTAGTGATCATTAATCTATTGTGGCAGAAGTATTCAGCTCCGTTACTGCAGTAAAAGTACTAATACCACACAGTAATAATACCATGTTACAGTAAAAGTACTAATACCACACAGTAATAATACTATGTTTCAGTTTAAGTACGAATACCACACGGTAATAATACTGTGTTTCAGTTTAAGTACTAATACCACACAGTAATAATACTATGTTTCAGTTTAAGTACTAATACCACACAGTAATAATACTATGTTACAGTAAAAGTACTAATACCACACAGTAATAATACTGTGTTACAGTAAATACTAATACCACACAGTAATAATACTATGTTACAGTAAAAGTACATATAAAACACTGTAATACTGTGTAATAGTTAAATGTTCCTTCAGTAAAAGTATTTCAGTATAATCAGGAACAATGTAGTGAAAGTATTCAGACTGTGACTTTTGTACTGTTGTATATCTATCATTAGAGTAGTATTACTCATGTATTCATGTAAAAACAGGATTGTACTGTTGTTGGTTCATCTGGAGCTCATTCTGAATTATGAACTAATTATTATTTTCATTGTTGATTCATCTAATTATTACTTTATCTGGAAATCAATTGTTTGTAAAAAATAGTGAGAAATTGTGTCACAATTACCCAAAACTCATCATTATTGACATTAACATTATAACTAATACATTAACATTATAACTAATACTTTAACATTATAACTAATACATTAACATTATAACTAATAATTTAACATTATAACTAATACATTAACATTATAACTAATAATTTAACATTATAACTAATACATTAACACTATAACTAATACATTAACATTATAACTAATACTTTGACATTATAACTAATACATTAACATTATAACTAATACTTTAACATTATAACTAATACATTAACATTATAACTAATACTTTAACATTATTACTAATACTTTAACATTATAACTAATACTTTAACATTATAACTAATACATTAACATTATAGCTAATACTTTAACATTATAACTAATACATTAACATTATAGCTAATACTTTAACATTATAACTAATACATTAACATTATAACTAATACATTAACATTATAACTAATACATTAACATTATAACTAATACTTTAACATTATAACTAATACATTAACATTATAACTAATACTTTAACATTATAACTAATACATTAACATTATAGCTAATACTTTAACATTATAACTAATACATTAACATTATAGCTAATACTTTAACATTATAACTAATACATTAACATTATAACTAATACATTAACATTATAACTAATACTTTAACATTATAACTAATACATTAACATAATAACTAATACTTTAACATTATAACTAATACATTAACATTATAACTAATACTTTAACATTATAACTAATACATTAACATTATAACTAATAATTTAACATTATAACTAATACATTAACACTATAACTAATACATTAACATTATAACTAATACTTTAACATTATAACTAATACATTAACATTATAACTAATACTTTAACATTATAACTAATACATTAACATTATAACTAATACTTTAACATTATAACTAATACTTTAACATTATAACTAATACATTAACATTATAACTAATAATTTAACATTATAACTAATACATTAACACTATAACTAATACATTAACATTATAACTAATACTTTAACATTATAACTAATACATTAACATTATAACTAATACTTTAACATTATAACTAATACATTAACATTATAACTAATACATTAACATTACAACTAATACTTTAACATTATAACTAATACTTTAACATTATAACTAATACATTAACATTATAACTAATACATTAACATTATAACTAATACTTTAACATTACAACTAATACATTAACATTATAACTAATACATTAACATTATAACTAATACTTTAACATTACAACTAATACTTTAACATTATAACTAATACATTAACATTATAACTAATACATTAACATTATAACTATTACTTTAACATTATAATTAATACAATAACATTATAACTAATACATTAACATTATAACTAATACATTAACATTATAACTAATACTTTAACATTACAACTAATACTTTAACATTACAACTAATACTTTAACATTATAACTAATACATTAACATTATAACTAATACATTAACATTACAACTAATACTTTAACATTACAACTAATACTTTAACATTATAACTAAACATAAACATAACTAATACTTTAACATTATAACTAATACTTTAACATTATAACTAATACTTTAACATTATAACCAATACATTAACATTATAACCAATACATTAACATTGTTAACTATATTACTAATACATTGATACAATTATTATTATTATATTAACATTATTAAAAGGAAAAGCAGCAAATCCAGAGAAGAACATTCAACACTGAGATATCAGCTGATTTTAATCTCAAGCTGTGAGATAAATATAGTGGAGTAGAAGTACAATAGTGTCATGAAAAGAAAATACTCAAGTAAAGTAGAAGTACCTCAGCTGTATACTCATGTACAGTACTTGAGTACATCATCACATGGATGTAAAACGGTTCACAGACGACTGAAACTAAACATCTGGTTAAATAACCAGATGTTAAGCAGAACAACCCCTGGGAGTGTTGTACTATTACATGAGATACACACACATATATAATATATACATATATATGTATATATTATATATAAATATATTGTTAGTTAACTGATCATATGTTTTGTTTAACTATAGGCTGTCAAATACCTGTACTCTACCTCTGAAATGTGGTATACATGTGGTACATAACGCAGACTTGTACTCGGTTACATTCCACTACTCACAATTAGTTTGGTGTCGAGCTCTTCCTGGATGTTTTTATCTTCGTGGCGGCACACACACACACACACACACACACACACACACACACACACACACACACACACACACACACACACACACACACACACACACACACACACACAGATATCAGGAGGAGAGTCTGGTTCCTCCTCTTTCCTCTAAGACTCTTCTCAAGAATGTCAACAAATCTGCTCTTTCTATTAAAGTCACATAATCAGAATGTGTTCCATTTCAAATGTAAACACAAACCAGAGCTGATTCAACAGCGTTTATGCTCTTTTGATGTCGGTTATTTAAATGTTGCTAGATTTAATATAATGTTTTTTCAGTGGAATAAACTCCAACTGCGATTTTTAAATCGATGCTAAAAACCCGACGTTCTCTGGTCCCATATGGTTTGACTGGCTAGATGAACTAGTCGCCTTCATCCTGTCACTGTTGAAATCATTTTCTTAACTTCCTGAACTGGGTCTTGCCGTTCCGCGTCTGTGTGTCTCTGACTGTGTTCTGACCTGTAGCGTGTCCAGAGGCCCTTCAGGCTGATCTGCAGCATAAACAAACTGAAGTTGAACCCTTGTTTGTTTCCTCCAGGATGCGGCCGCGTTTCTCTGGACGTCTGACAGTCGGTGAAGAGGGCGCAGACCTCCATCCGTCTACCAGCTGTCTGAACCCCCGACGATAAAACTAAAACAAAAAGTATTCAAATCTCACAAAATAATGTAGCAGAAGAAGCTTGGTGTTGGAGCTGCTCCACCTCTTTGAACCCCCCCATCTTCTCTGGGTCCGGTACATTTCAAGTCTTGGTTTTCTCGATGGGGCTGAGCACAACACTTAAGTTCACACTCATTTGTAAATTATTAGACCAATGTGCCGTGTTTGCCCTCCGTCACCCCCCCACCCCCACCCCCCAGCCCCACCCCCCCCAGCTGTGCACTCAACTCCAGCTCTCTGTCGTTTGCTCTGAAGTGATTTGATCGACCAATCGGGATGAACGGCTCTCTTTTAACCCCGCCCAGCCCGCGGGCGGCTAGCTCCTCCCCTTTACCTCCCTCCCCCTCCCCGTCTCCCTCCCCTCCCTCCCCCTCCATGCTGCCCCTCTCCCCCCGGCCCCCCCCACTGCCCCCTCTGGTGACCCCGCCCCCTCAGGCTCACCCGTCCTCCCTCTCGGACACGCCCACGCCGTCGCCCTCGCCGTGCCTGAGCTGGACCGAGTTCTGTGAGCTCCATGCCCGCGTCGCGGCCGGCGACTTCGCGCGCCACTTTCGGGCGTTTCTCCTGGAGAACCCCCACTACTCGCCAGACTCGGCGACCGCCTTCTGCCGGCGCTTCACCGACCGCTTCGTTCGCCACTTCCAGACCGAGCTGGAGGGGGCGCTCCCGCCGAGCTGCGCTTCTTCTTCTGCGAGGGACGACATGGCGAGCTGGGCTCCCCAGTCAGACGCCACCTCCCTGGAAGAGGAGGCGGTCTCGCCCCTCTCGGCGTCCGGGGGCGCTGTCCTCCCGTGTCCCGTGACCAACGCGACGACGCGGGCGCTATCGAAGCCAACGCCGACGCGGCTGGTGTTGGAAACCCGCTGCGGGGACCGGTTTCAAGACTCCTACGCCCACGGCCAAGTCCTGCCTCCGTCTTCCTCGTCGTCGTGCTGCTCCTCCGTGGGAGGGAACAACGGGAGGCGTGAGGAGAGAGGGGCCATGGTCGCCCCCGGTAATGGGGAAGCCCCGGTTGAGGAAGAGGAGGACAGCTGGTTAGGGGTGGCGTCCGTCGGGGAAGACGTGGAGCCAGAAGAGCAAGAAGAAGAAGAGTCCGCAGAGGTGGACGACTCCTCCTACGCCGCTCAGATCACACCTTCCTCTCCTCCGCCGGGCTCCAAAGGCAACGGCACGCCCAACTCCAAAAACAAACTGAAGAAGCGCTTTTCCCTGCGGAGCGTTGGGCGCAGCGTGCGGGGCAGCGTGCGGGGCATCCTGCACTGGAGGAGCTCGTCCAGCGACTCGGCCCAGAGCCCGCTGCCCTCCAGCTACAGCTACACCATGGGCGTGCAGGACGCCGCCTTGGTCTCCAGCTCCAAGAGGAACTCTAGTACGCAGCCTCCCACGCCCACCTCCTCCTCCATGCCCGTCTCCCTGTCCATGCCCCTCTCCCTCCCTCACTCCTCCTCCTCCTCGCTGCCGCCCTCGTCCTCGAGCAGCGCCACCTCCCTGTCTCTCTCGGAGGCCGCTCGGGACCGGCGGCGGAGCAACGGCGAGGGAGGCGAGAAGGAGAAGTGGAGCCATCGTCTGGAGAAGCTCCGGCTGTCTCGATCCCCTCCTCCCGTTCTCACCCCGACCGCCGGAGGCCCTCACTCCGCCTCCTCCACGCTGCCCCCGAGCAGCGCCGCCGCCGCCGGTGGCGCCGGACCTCCGAGGAAGGTGGGCCGGCTGGTGAGGGAGGGTGGCGTCAGCGTCAGCTCGTCCACCGACGAGTTCAGCGGAAGCCACGGCTTCTCGGGCTTCTCGTTCGGTCTGCTGCATCACGGTGCGGACAACAACAACTCGGCGTCGGCTTCGTCGTCGGGCGCCGGTCCGGTGCAGCCGCTGGTCATCGGGGGGAACGTCCCCTGGAGAGGAGGACGCTGGCACAAGTGTCGTCTGGTCCTCCGAGAGAGAGACCGGGAGGGGGGAGAGCGGGGAGAGGAGTTCTACCTGGAGTTCTTCATCCCACCTAAAGTAAGTATCGCTGAAGCATGTTCACAGTCAGCAGGTCGGCTTCATTTAACCCTCTGAACACAAAGCAGTTTGGAGGTGTTTTGTGTCACATTTCTCTCTCTCGTTTAATACTTCAAAATAAAAGTCCTGCTCCTCTGTGGAAACAGAACCATGATAAGTAGAAGTAGAGAGAACTAGAACACGTCTTCAGTGCAGAACAACACAGTTATGATGACATCACTCATCAAAAAGAAAGAAACACAAGTTGAATTTATTTGATCATTTATTTTACTGAAATTAGTAAACAATATAATGTAAATATCCACCATGCTTCCAAGTGTCCACAAGTAAACTATTCTCATGTTTCAGCCTCTCTCCTCTCCTCTCCTCTTCCATCTCCTCCATCTTATCTTCTGTTTCGTATATATTCTCATTGTTATCTAAGATCTTCCTCGTTGCCGGTGTTTTGTGTGAAACATTGAAGTAGGTTTTGTACCACCGTCTCATTAGTAAGAGCCTTCATCATGGTAAGCGTTGATCATAAAGGCAGATTGTTATTTTCTGTGACTGATTGTTTGTGTCCTCCAGTCGTCGAAGCCCCGGCTGACCGTCCCCTGCTGCTCCATGGTGGACGTGAGGAGCACCACGGCTCTGGAGGTCCCCGACAAGGAGAACACCTTCCTGCTGCAGGTAGTCGCTAAAGGAAGAAAACAACGACGACACACCAAGACCTTTTGTTAAGGTCGCCAATAAAATCAGCAGAATTTCTTTTATATTATTTTACTTCTTTACTTCTTAAGAAACCATTTTTACAGCCTGGCTTTTATGTGATGTCGTCTTTTTATTTTTTTAAATTTTTTTTAATTTTTTTTAATTTATTTTATAAATGTATTTTTTTATATAATATATATATATATATATATATATATATTTTATTTTATTTATTTTATTTTATTCGTTTTTTTGAAAATTTATTTTATTTAGTTTGTTCTTATCGTATCAACTGACCGGTAGTTTAAAATCAACCTCTTCTTCTTCTTCTTCTTCTTCTTCTTCTGTTACTCGCTCACAGCTGGAGGGGACGGCGCAGTACGTGATCGAGACGCGTGACGCCATTCAGATGAGAGCCTGGCTGAGCGACATCAGGAACGGCATCTGTCTCAGGTAATGAATAAACAAATGAATAAATGAATGAATGGATGAATGTGTGTGACGACATGAACTCACTGAACTCCTGACCGTGTCCTCACAGTGAGCAGGAGGATGCTGAAGGCGTCTCTGTGGGGCCGCTGGACATCAGCGGGACGCCTGAGATCGTTGACCGTCTCTCTCAAGGTATTTCAAGTTTACGACCTTATTGAATGAAACGAGGATTCTCTCTGAGATGTTTGTTGGTTTTATTAAAGTGACAGTAGTGATGTGTAGAAGTATGCCTGTATGAGGTACTTCTACACAGTAATGCTCTGCTGTGGACGTATTTTAGACTCCTAAAAGAATCAGTTTAAGTGAACGCTATATTTAGAATGTTTTCACCTCTTTACTTTGTTTAAAGTTTCTGATTGTTGATTTCAAAGACACCAGACTCCATTCCCAAAAACAGAGATTTAACCTCTCAGAACACAGGAGCTGCTGCTCTACTGCTGCCTCCACCTGTTACTGTGTTTGTGTTGTTGTGAGACTTTGGTGAATCTGAACCCTTTAATAGAAACACGTATGAGTTAAAAAAGCAGTGGGCTAAGGATTGATCCCTGTGGAACACCAGATAAAATACATACTTACTGCCACACTTCTAAACATCCCAACTGTCCTTTAAAGTCACGTTACGAGAGAATGGACTCAGAAATGAAGCAGATTTCATTCATGTCTTTTGTCGTGTTACATTCCCAGATTTGCGGCTTTGAATCCTGGTTGTGAGGCTTTTAGTTTGAAACTACTTCATCCTCGACTTGTCGACGTAACGTTTAACATCTCTATGTTTTTATTTCCATAATAACTTCTTGTCAGTGTGTTACGGAGGCATCGGAGGCTCCTCCCCTCTGATGGATCCTCTCCCACCGGAGCTGCCGCCTCGAGCCCCTCTCGACGAACCAGACGGCCGGATTCTCGGCGGAGGCGGAGTCAGCCTCGGCACACCTTTTGCTGAGACGCCAGACGCCACAGGTGAATACGATCCACAGACTTTAAACAATGAAAACTTATTTCAATCTCTCTGAAGTCTGTAAACCATCAAAAATACTAAATGTTATACTTTGGCTTTGTTATAGTAATTTATAGTGTTTGTTTTTTTCTTCATAAAAATACACAATTCAAATAAGGAAATAAAATGTTGAAACACAATATTGGAGAACCATCTTCTGTAAAACTTTATTTACACTGTAATGGTTAATGTTAAAACTTTATTTACACTGTGATGGTTAACGATAAAACTTTATTTACACTCTGATGGTTAACGTTAAAACTTTATTTACACTGTGATGGTTAACGTTAAAACTTTATTTACACTCTGATGGTTAACGATAAAACTTTATTTACGCTCTGATGGTTAACGTTAAAACTTTATTTACACTGATGGTTAACGTTAAAACTTTATTTACACTGATGGTTAACGTTAAAACTTTATTTACACAGTGATGGTTAACGTTAAAACTTTATTTACACTAATGGTTAACGTTAAAACTTTATTTACACTGATGGTTAACGTTAAAACTTTATTTACACAGTGATGGTTAACGTTAAAACTTTATTTACACAGTGATGGTTAACGTTAAAATTTTATTTACACTCTAAAGTGTCGATATGTTCCGTTCACCGTCATCCAGGCTCCTTCCTGTTCTCGGAGGTGACCCCCGCGGAGGCGGTGGAACACCCGCTCAGCGAGTGTCAGTGGTTCCACGGCACCTTGTCCCGTCTCAAGGCCGCTCAGCTGGTGTTGGCCGGAGGTCCGGCGAGCCACGGCGTCTTCCTGGTTCGCCAGAGCGAGACGCGGCGCGGAGAATACGTCCTCACCTTCAACTTCCAGGGCAAGGCCAAGGTGAGTCTGGGAGTCCAGCTCCCTGATCAATATGTGTGTGTCCTCGATGAGGATGCGTATCGATAGGATTTAATCGATACTAGAACTCTTATCACCAATCACGTACTAAATGACTCGTACGAGCTGCTAAATAACAAATCTGTTCGTACAAGTTGTTCCTGCTTGAGGCCCAATGTTTGGTTTGTGAAAATGACAGAAAACGTCGTCAAATGTCTGGTTTTAGGTAGTAAACCTCCGGTCCTTTAAAGTGAAGTCAATGCTTCATGTGTTAAAGCTGCATTCTCTCTAGTGTCCATCAGGGGGCGACTCCTCTGGTTGTATAGAAGTCTAGTCTAAAATGACTCTACTTCTCTCTTGATGTATTCCCTCAGTAAACATTGTAAACATGAGTTTATGGTCTCAATCTCTAGTTTACAGTCTTCTTCAATACAGCATGATGTTCATTTAGTACATTATGCTCCATTTAGAGTCAAACAGACCATAAAGCAGGGGATGCTTTAGGGGCGGGGCTACACAGTGATTGACAGGTCTCTACCAGAGACGTATACGCCGTTTCTACGTCACTCCTCCTCAGTCCAGATATGGTCACTTCCTGTTCACCGGTTGCAAGAAAAACAAGATGGCGACGGCAAAATCAACGAATTTGTTTCTTCAAAACGTTCCTGTCTTTTTTCCTCTGCAGCACCTGCGTCTGTCCCTGAACGAGGACGGTCAGTGCCGAGTGCAGCACCTCTGGTTCCAGTCCATCTTCGACATGCTGGAGCACTTCCGGGTGCACCCGATCCCCCTGGAGTCCGGCGGCGCCTCCGACGTCACGCTCATCAGCTTCGTGGGCGCCACCGCCGTTCGCCAGCCAGGTACGAGAGAGAGTGAACACCTCGCCGGCAAACACGCAGGAGAAGAAGAAAGCGATGATGGGGTCATCTTTTAGACGAAGCAGATTAACCTCGTTCACACCTGTAACACCTTTAGAAAGCTTCTGTCGCCTCCAACATGTGATCACACGAACAGAAACACTGCAGACGATTAGATACAAGTGAGAGATTTAATACACATCTCGTTCCTTCATCAAATAATCACTTCATCATCACTTCTCATGCTTGAAGAAAGAGCAAAAATATACATACAGTCGAATTTAACGACACATTGATATTCAAAAAACAGTTAAACAAAAAAAATGTCGTCATGAGAACTTGAAGATTACGCGCCAAAAACAAAAAAAACGGGAACAATGTGAATTTATCTGAGCTTATTGAGCTGCGAATAAAAAGTGCAGATCGGATTTATTCAAGACGTAAAAAAAAAAAGGGGCGCTGACCAGATCCACTCCTTCTTACCTTTCACAATAAAAGCCCCCCAGACGTAAACACTGTAACCGTTTACCAGCGTGAGAAAGACATCACATCAACAGATGTTCTGTGATTTAAAGCTGTAAGCTTCTATGTTTGTTGTTGTTTGTGAGTTTAGTCTCAAACCTGGAAGGTGTGTGTGTGTGAACTGAATCCACCAAATGTGTTTTTATCTGAGTGCACAAGCATGTTTGTGTAAATCTTCCTCATCTCTCACGTCATCTTCATCTCTTCGTTATGTAAAGTGAAGCCAAAGCTTCATGTGTTAAAGCTGCATTCTCTCTAGTGTCCACCAGGGGGCGACTCCTCTGGTTGTATAGAAGTCTAGTCTAAAATGACTCTACTTCTCTCTTGATTTATTCCCTCAGTAAACATTGTAAACATGAGTTTATGGTCTCAATCTCTAGTTTCAAGTCTTCTTCAATACAGCATGATGTTCATTTAGTACATTATGCTCCATTTAGAGTCAAACACACCATAAAGCAGGGGATGCTTCAGGGGCGGGGCTACACCGTGATTGACAGGTCTCTACCAGAGACGTATACGGCGTCTCTACGTCACTCCTCCTCAGTCCAGATATGGTCACTTCCTGTTTATCGGTTGCAAATAAAACAAGATGGCGACGGTAAAATCGCCGAACTCAAGGCTTCAAAATGTCCACAAACCAATAAGTGACGTCACGATGACTACGTCCACTTCTTATATTTTATGAGGAGATGACGTCATCTTATCCCCAAACAATTAGTTTTACGTGTCCACACTGATACAAAGTAACAGACGTTTTTAAAACCTTTTGTTGACCTAAAGCTCATATTTGTAGTAATAGTGTAGTATTGTCGTAGTCGGTGTTGAATGTGAAGAACATGAACTAACCTGAAACACTGACGCTCTCCCGCAGCGCTCTCTCTCCTCCGCTGACCTCTCGCCTCTGTTGTTGTCTGTTGTATCCGTTGGCTCATCCTTTACAGGCCGGGACAGAGCAGGCAGCCGGCCCACAGTCTGTGATGTCATCACCACGCGCCATCCCGACTCTCCATCAACACCCATCTCTGACTGTGTGTAAGTGAGACCGGACTCAAGTGAGAGACACCCTGTGTGTGTGTGTGTGTGTGTGTGTGTGTGTGTGTGTGTGTGTGTGTGTGTGTGTGTGTGTGTGTGTTCCTTTAAGTGGACCGTCTCCATGACTTCATGGACTTCATGACCACAGACATCTTCCACCTTAACCGTCGGCTCACTGTCACTTTCTCTTCTTCTCTCCTCTGACTCCTCACTTCACTCCTTCACTACACTTTTGTCCTTATCTCCTCCTCTTCCTTCTCCCTTTATTTACACTTTTCTCTCATTTCCCCTCTCTTCTTCTTCTTCTTCTTCTCCTCTCTTCTTCTTCTGTTTCCTGTCCCTGCAGACTTGACCAGCAGACCCCGTAGCCCTCCTCAGCCTCCTCCTCCTCCGCTGCCGCCGGGCCGTCCGCCGCCGCCGACTCCTCCGCAGGAGCGAGGAAACGAGACGGAGGAGGTGGCAGGAGGAGGAGGAGGAGGAGGAGGAGGAGGAGGAGGAGGAGGAGGAGGTGGGGAGGCCGCAGTGACCATGGCGACGACGATGACAACGGGAGGAGGAGGAGGAGGAGGAGGAGGAAGTGGAGGAGGAGGAAGTGGAGGAGGAGGTGTGGAAGACTGGGAGGAGAGAGACACTCCTCTACGCCAACTAGAAGCTGTGGAAGGAGAGGAGAGGGAGGGAGCGAGGGCGCCACGAGCCATCGACAACCAGTACTCCTTCTTCTGATGAAGGGAGGAGGAGGAGGAGGAGGAGGAGGAGGAGTGTGTATGTGTGTTTGTGTTTGAGTGTGTGAGCGGACGTGAGATTGGATGAGGCGGCGTACATCATAGCCATTCATAACCAGTATTTTTATTTTGTTAGCAAGGTGGAGGAGAAGAGGAGGAGGAGAAGGAGGAGGTGTATAAAGTACTAACACTAAACGAGAGAGAGAAGACGGAGAGCAGCTTTACAACACTAACTAGCGGTACATTTCTTTTTTAATTGTTTATGTGTTTAGTCCGATAAGCTTTGTGCGTCGTCGTTTTTGCCGGGTCGCCTCTGAACGAGCTCTGTTGCTGCTGTTGCTGCTGCTGCTGTTGGTGAACAGTGAGCAGAGCTCCGGGGTTGAAGCCGACAGTCTTGATACCTCAACCGTGGTCCACACGCTAGCCTGAGGCCATCGCGCTCTCTACAGACGTTAGGTACGGTACGGAGGCCCACGGGGGACAAACGGTCCCGTGTTTGTGACGTAAGAACACAAAGGTTTAATACGGATTAGTTCCTTTATTCAATATCTAATCACGTGAAAACATCTCCTTCAAACATCTGGATTCATTCAAGTCTATCGCCACAACTACATTTTACAGATTACATGTGAACACAACGTTAGAATTTACCTTCAGCCAGTACTCATTTTCACTGAGCAGAGCCTGAAGGCATCATGATGTAACTGAAGTGAACCTCCGTTGGTTAGCCGTTAGCGGTGCTGCTAGCGTCACTAGCTCTCCTCCTGTTGGTTTAAACACTGATTTGAACATTTGCATTTACTAAAGTTGACACATTTAGCATTTTCTGTTCACTTTGTTCTTTAAATTTAGGTTTTAAAATATGTTTTTTTTGCTGGTTCATGCTTTAACAATGTGAGTATTTTATGTTTTTCTACATTTTATTTTGTTGTAAATTTAATATTTTTAAAGATATCCAAATGGGAATTACTTACAGCTGTTTTTTCTTTCTTCTTTTTCTATTTTCTGACATTTTATTGGTTTAACAATTAACTAAATAACAAAGAAAAACCGGAAGATTAGTTGATAACAATTAAAAAGACATTTTTAAATCTTAGTCTTCTTCAGTTACGTCGATCGGTTACTCATCAAAAACTACATTTTACAAGATTATGTCTGAACGCATCATGAAAACGTTATAATTTATAAAACACTTCTATTAAGAACATGCTGGTGCACTACAGCCTCTTGTGGCCAACATGAGTATTACAACAACAAACACTAAGAAAAAGATCCTTAACGCAACAAAATGCCTTGTTTTCACAGAACATAAGTAACTTTGAATAATCATTCTGAAGTCACAAACACGTTTTTTGTCCTCTCAGGGCTTCCGTAGTTCTGTGACAGGAAGACTCAAAACGTAACTCAGTCTCACCAGACTCCTAACAGATCACACTGGTTTTACACCAGTAATAATACTTCTGAAATGTGCTTCTCTTTGTTTTACGTTATTGTGTATTTAATATCTTTCGGGTAAAACTATTTGAGGAGTACGTCTGCAGCCTCTGGACATTTTGATGGACGTTACATTAAGATACGATAAACCTTTATTGATCCCCAGCATTAACACAAACACACCGAACGGTACAGAAATAAAATAAGTCAAATAAACGCTTTAAAACAAAGAGGCAGAGTGACACTGGTGTGGTTCTTTACTCTCTTCTGGCAACCATCACGGTGTTCACGAGCAGCTAAAGGGACCGTGTGTTCAGTTCTGGTGTGACGAGTGTTTTCGGGTCTGAAGTGGAAACAGAACCAGACAGGAAACGTTTACCTCAGAACTCAGTAGATGTCTCTCTCGCTCTCTCTCTCTCTCTCTCTCTCTCTCTCTCTCTCTCTCTCTCTCTCTCTCTGACACTAAGGAGGAATTATTGATGATACCAATAACAATAATTATTGATGGAAATAATAATAATAATGACGGTCAGAATAATAGTATTAATTTTATTTGTTTTTGTTTTGTATATGCTTACTCGATGTAACACTTGTTCCGACTCCATCTTGTAGTTGATAATGTGTTTGTGCCTTTTTTTGTTTGTTTGGGATAAAAAGAAGGAAATATATATATATATATATATATATATATATATATATATATATATATATATATATATATATATATATACACGTACATATATATGTATATTTATATATATATTTAAGTTTTGCTATAACGACAGTTATCCTCACTCTCTTTTTTCATGCTGTCTCCTCCTCTTCCTCCTCCTCCTCCTCCGTTCGTCATCGAGGGAATAAAACAAAAGAAACTAAAAACAAGCGATTAGAAAACACGTCAATGAAAACCTACTTTTTCTACTTGTGCCTTTTCTGTGTCTGTCGTCATCATCGTCTTCATCATTCAGTTCAGAGCCTCTTTTCTTTATGCACCCCCCCCCCCCCCCCCCCCCCAGTCGTTTCTACCGCTCTTTTTTCTTTGCTCATGTATTCGTCTATATGCCCCCCCCCCATCATGTTCAGTGTCCTTCTCTCAGTTCCTCAGAACTCTTTGTGCCTTTCTCTCTTTTCTCTCTTTGCTGGGACCGTGTTTTGAGGGCAGCGTCGTCTGTCCTCCCCCGTGTGGTTAGTTTCAGGTACTACATTGAATTTAATGATATAATATAAATATAGTGAAACATAGCTGTCGCTTGTCTGGTCTTTTTTTTATTCTTCTTCTTCTCTGAAACCTTTGAATGATTTTATTTGTGAATCACATCAGGTAAATGATTTTTGTTAAAAACAGAAAACCTTATTTTTATAAAGAAAAAAACAGAAAACCTTATTTTTATAAAGAAAAAACTGAAAACCTTATTTTATAAATCAGAAACATAAAACCTTACTTTTATAAGTAAAATAAATAAAAAACATACTTTTATAAATAGAATAAATGAACGTGGTTCAGCTCCATCTTCTTTAGGTCGATAGTGAAGTAAATACAAAATGTATTTAAGTGAAATAAACAGATAAATCAGTAAATCTACAGGAATATTTATGATTCTCATGATTTGATCCGTGAAATGTGTTTTATTGTTCTTAACTGGGATTAAATATATTAGATTAAATTGTAAACTTTTACTGGAAATGAAATGTCTAATAACGGTTATTTCCACATACCGATTATCAATCTGATATTTTCCCAAATTAAATATAGTATTTATTTACTTCTTGGAGATCCATCTTAATCCGTTTTATATTTAAGCTTCTAAAGAAACCATTTAATTTACTTTAAAATAATTTAAAACAAATGTACCTAAATATGTATATGAAGATTCCAAGGCCAAGAATATTTTTTGCTGATTTAATATTTGGTAAAATTGTATGTACTCAATACACTATTTTGTGTATATTTGTATATATTTTTCACATGCTGCCTTGTATATTATTTTTTTGGGGGGTAATTAAGTTAAAAATAGCCTTTTAGATTATTTTAATATGATTGTATTACTTGTTATGGGGATAAAAGTTACACAACTGAATTAATTATTTTTTAAATAATTCTTTTAATTCGTAATTTCTTTACTAAAACCAGATTAAAATCATTCTCCAGCATCCTGACATGAACTGTGAGGAGGTCCATCACGAGCCCGTCGGATAAATGATTGACGTGTAACGTAAACCAATGAAACAAAAGGTCAAAAGTGATTGACAGAAAGTTTCATCCAATGAGGTTTTAGATTAGGTCAGTAGGCGGGATTTACGAGTGGTGCGTTCGTTATAGGATCTCGGCGTAGCCTGGCTACTGTTCTTGTGCGGGAACATTCACCCATCGTGAGTACTTACAGTACTTAAACATGTATATTTTAAATACAACAAAGTATTTGTAGTTCAATTAGAATATATACTTTCATACGTTGTTGATTTCTATCGCCTCGCAGCAGCCCGCCCCGCTCGACTCCACCCGAATCACGTGCGCAGCGGGTGCAGTGTTTGAACAAATCAAACGCAGCCGCTGCCGTGTTTTGTTGTTTTTCCAGCGGTGTATATCGTGTGTTTGGCCTGTCAAAACCAAACCGGGTGACTTTTCACTGGAACGACGAGACTGGAGCAACAGGGATGCACATGACTAAAAAGTAAAAACTAAATACTAAGTATGACTCAGCTGTCAGGGTCTAATGTGACGCTGACATCTTTTTCTGGCGGTTTGTTTGTGTCTTAAAAAAAAAAAAAAAAAAAAAAATCGCCGTCTGCGCTAAGCTAAGCTAACGTTAGCGGACTTAGCGAGCTGGTTTTTTTTTTACTATTCCGAACAACAACAACAACTACGCTTTAGCTCTTCGTAATTTGTCTTTAAGACGTTTGTTTAGCTTATAATAGCCGATTTAATCAGTACCAAATGGTGCCGTGTCACGGTTTAAGTAGCTAGCTTGTTAGCTTAGCGAAGGTTGCTTGTGTTTATTGTTCTCACTGATGTCTCCGTTAGCTTGTTAGCTGACATTTATTCATTTTATTTCTCTCCACCTTCTGCAGGACCAGGAACACAATGAAACCGCCATCGCAGACTTCTCCTTTAAGCAGCATAGTAAGTAGTGAGTGTGTGTTTATGAGGAAAATAATAAAAACGCTGTTATTACTAGCAGGGGCGGAGCCAGGCGGTGTAAACATCCGGGGCTCAGCCCAAAGCTGAGGGGGCCCTATTGGGGGGGGGGGGGGGGGGGAGGTATTTATATAAGCAATATTTTTAAAATCATTTAAGATGATAGGATGTCTAAAATGTGGACACCATTTTGGATAACAAACACGATAATCATCATGTGGATCCTTCATTATATTTTTGTCTTCATCATAACATTACAGAAGTTGAGGACGACTATTTTTCACTTTTTAAAAAATGGTTGTCTGTAGAGATGTTATGATTTTATGGATCCTTGTACTCTGCTTATCGGTTCTTTTTTTATCATTTTGTGAGAGAAAAAAGACAATTAATTAATAAAAGAATTCACATTTCTTTATTATTCTTGCATGTAAAGAAATATGAATTCTTGAGCAGCAACACGAGAAGTTGAGTTGTGTTCTGACATCATCACAAAAATTGATTTTGAGGGATTGTCGCTGCGGTTTCTTCTCCTCTGTACAACAACAACACGCTCACCTGTTCCCTGTCTGCAGGTGTTTGAAGGCGTCTACAACAATGCCAGGATGCTTCACTTCCTCACAGCAGTCGTGGTGAGTCGAGATGCTCACGATGTTATCGCCGTTTATTGTCGGAGAACACAGAACCTCCGTTGGTTAGCCGTTAGCGGTGCTGCTAACGTTGCTAGTGCACCTCCTGTTGGTTTAAACACTGATCGGTTGTTTTTAATGTAACATTATCAGAGACTAGAAACACATGAATCGCATACCGATCTTACTGAATATAGTCCAATAATAAGATCGGACGGAGCTTGAACTCACCACAACGTAATTAAATGGAACCTCCGTACCTGAAGTCGTAGTGAAACTTAAACCGAACAAACGGACTGACGCATTCTCCTGCTTTCAGGGCTCCACCTGTGATGTGAGAGTTAAAAACGGAGCCGCGTATGAAGGCATCTTCAAGACTTTAAGCTCTCAGGTAAAATACATATAAACCTCCTCACTCTTTCTCTGTGCTCTTCAAGAGTTTACGTTTATCCGAGTCCTCTTCTGTCTGCTTTCAGTGCGAGCTGGCTGTGGATGCTGTCCATAAACAGAGCGATGGAGATGGAGGAGGAGGAGGAGGAGGAGAGGAAGGAGGAGGAGGAGGAAGCCCGTCCTCTCCTCCTAAGATCGAGGATATAACTGACACTATGATCTTCAGCCCCAGCGACCTGGTGACCATGACCTGCCGAGACGTCGACCTCAACTTTGCTGTCAGAGGTAACGAGACTCGAACGATTGTTTCACATCGATGTCAGTGTTTCTGTTTCTGTGCTGTTCTCTCTGGATAAGTGTTGACCTGTGTGTGTGTGTGTGTGTGTGTGTGTGTGTGTGTGTGTGTGTGTGTGTGTGTGTGTGTGTGTGTTCAGACACGTTCACCGACACGTCCATCAGCTCGTCGCGGGTGAACGGGGACCACCGGGAGAAAGTCCTGCAGAGATGGGACGGGAACGGAAACGGAGAAAACTTTGAACTGGAGGCCGACACAGTGAGAAACACACACACACACACACACACACACACACACACACACACACACACACACACACACACACACACAGGAGGATAATAATAACTTTATTTATAAACATAAAAAAAAACAATTGACAGCAACAGTTAAACAAAATAAAAATACAAAACAAGATAAAATAATATAAATAATAATTACATTACGAAGTGAATACAAATCAATAATTATATAAAATAAAACCAGAACTCTATGATGGAGGAGCTCATCATACGTATCTCACTCCTCCGCTCACTGACAGGTTTATTTATAAGAATAAAAGCTGAAGTGAAATAAATATATATTCTATATATATATATATATATATTTATATTTAAGCGCGTTCCTTTCACTCCTCCTTCACGTTTTCTTTTCCTCTTTCAGTCTAACGGTTGGGACGCCAACGAGATGTTCAAGTTCAACGAGGAGACGTACGGAGTGAAGTCCACCTACGACTCCAGCCTCTCCATGTACACGTGAGTCAGAGGAGTCAAAACATCTCGTCTGTTGGTGTTAATGTCCCGTCACTTATGATCACAACTCGGTTCATTACATGAAACTCTGATACGTGAAGCTGCGAGGGAGACGTCTACAACAGCTGACCAATCAGTCAAAAGACTCTAATATAGAACGACTGTCTTAGTGAGCTAGAAATGTGTTTTTAAAAACAGGCAGTTTTTTGGCCTAACGTGAAGAAGTGACTCCGCTCCAGAGTTTAAGGGGTTAAAAGCTTCGCCAGAGAGATCAGGAGCAGCTGCTCCGCTGAGCTCAGAGACCTCTAAAGGTCCGAGGGATAAGAGGCTGGAGGTAAGCCGCTGAAGCACAGTTCATCCGAATGTTCTGCAGTTCAAAAAGGGAACCCAGGTTGTTAAAGAACAGATTCTTTCAGATCCCGGTGCATTAAAAACAAACGCGTTAAACGTCATAATTCATCTTCAAACGACTGGATTCATTCAAGTTCATCACCAAAACTACATTTTACAGATTACACGTGAACACATCACGATAACGTTATAATGTACCTTCAGCCAGGACTCATGTTCGCTGAGCAGAGCCTGAAGGCATCATGATGCAACTGAAGTGAACCTCCTGTTGGTTAGCCGTTAGCGGTGCTGCTAACGTCGCTAGCTCTCCTCCTGTTGGTTTGAACACTGATTGGTTGTTCACTTTGTATCCTCCGGTGTGTCGCAGTGGTTTGCACATGCTCAGTAGCGTTCAGGCAGGAGCGAGTGGTTCTGCGTTCCTCATATCTTTATTTTTCCTATAAAATAAGTTAAAAACATCCTCATGTTTTCTGATCGTGTACCAGATAATAAGCCTCAGTGATGCTTCTCTAGTTTATCCACCTTGAGTACTACTACTACTACTACTACTACAAGAAGATGATACTATTTATAATAATAATAATGCTCAAGGTTCTTTTAAATGCCCATAAATGTAATCTAAATTAGCAAAATGAAAAGAAAAAAAAAGATTTTTTTTTTATTTTTATTTTAGATAAAAGTCTAGTGATTAAGTGCATCAGTCTCACATAGCAGTTTCTGTCTTTATTTTTCTTCTATTAAAAACAGAGTTCACAGAGATCTTTGACAGACAAAGTAAAGTAAAAAGTCATATCTGTGTCTCCTGTGTTTTTTTTTCTCCCAGCATGCCCCTGGAGAAGGGGACCTCCGAGGTCTTCCGTCAGCGGGAGGCTCGAGCCGCTCGTCTGGCCAACGAGATCGAGGGCAGCCTGCAGTACCGCCGTAGGGTTTCTCTGGAGAACGACGAGGGCCGCAGCGAGGAGGACAAGTACAGCTCGGTGGTCCGAGAGAGGGAGGAGCGGGCCAGCCCCGGGTTCACGTCCACCGGGAGGCGAGTTCTTAGAACTGAGGACGGAAATATATGCGACAGGAGAGCCGGAGCTGTTGTTGAAAATGTCGCGTTTGTGATTTCTGATGCTGCGTTCACAACAAACGCAAAGCCACGGTGTATATCATCATCTTCTTCCTCTCACCTCGTCTCTTTCTCTCCAGGGAGGGTAAATACATTCCTCTCCCTCAGCGGGCTCGAGAGATCGGCCTCTCCGGCAGAACCGGAGCCTCCGGTCGGACCGCCGCTCCCACGACGGCGCCGGCGACCTCGTCCTCCTCCTCCAGGCACCCGGCGCCGGGCTCGTCCTCGGACCGGAGCAGCCCGCTGTCCGTCAGAACCGCCTACTCTCCCCACCAATCACAGAGCAGCCCGCCGGCGGCCGGCAGCCCCCCCTGCACCAATCACGTCCTCCCGCACTCCCTCTCTCACCCGCAGGCGCTCGCCGACTCCACGCGCTCAGCCGTTAACGGAGGTACGGGGGAATATTTATCACACAGCGGTCACTTAAGAGAGAAACTACTTATTATTTCACCTTCAAGCTCCACTCAGTAAAAATGAGTATTACATGAAGGTACATTAAACGTTTTTTTATATATAATATATAAAATAGATATTAAAGAAGAATTATCACCAGTTTAACTTATGATACGTCTTTAAAACAACCGATGCAAAGATTATTTTGAACTAAATCAAGTTTTTAAATAAGACTACGATCATTTATTTCCTTTGACTTATAATAAATATTAGTGAACTAAAACATCATGTGAGTAGACGACAGATGTTTTATGTATTTATAACAGTGTTGTCGTCTCTTTGTGTCTCAGTCACATCCAGAACTTCCCCCAAAACCCAGAGACTCCAGAGCAGCAGAACCCTGAGGACCCCGAACTCCTCTGCTGCAGGTGTGTTCCTCTAGAGACGAGTATCACTAGTGCTCTCATCCATACTAGTACTCTAATAGATACTAGTACTCTTATCAATACTAGTGCTCTCATCGATACTAGTACTCTCATAGATACTAGTGATCTTATCGATACTAGTGCTCTAATAGATAGTAGTGCTCTCATCCATACTAGTGCTCTAATAGATACTAGTGCTCTTATCGATACTAGTGCTCTAATAGATACTAGTGCTCTCATCCATACTAGTGCTCTAATAGATACTAGTGCTCTAATAGATACTAGTGCTCTTATCGATACTAGTGCTCTAATAGATACTAGTACTCTAATAGATACTAGTACTCTTATCAATACTAGTACTCTTATCAATACTAGTGCTCTCATCGATACTAGTACTCTAATAGATACTAGTACTCTTATCAATACTAGTACTCTTATCGATACTAGTGATCTTATCGATACTAGTGCTCTAATAGATACTAGTGCTCTCATCCATACTAGTGCTCTCATCCATACTAGTGCTCTCATCGATACTAGTGCTCTAATAGATACTAGTGCTCTCATCCATACTAGTGCTCTCATCGATACTAGTGCTCTAATAGATACTAGTACTCTTATCAATACTAGTACTCTTATCAATACTAGTGCTCTCATCGATACTAGTACTCTAATAGATACTAGTACTCTTATCAATACTAGTACTCTTATCGATACTAGTGATCTTATCGATACTAGTGCTCTAATAGATACTAGTGCTCTCATCCATATTAGTGCTCTTATCGATACTAGTGCTCTCATCCATACTAGTGCTCTTATCAATACTAGTGCTCTAATAGATACTAGTGCTCTAATATATACTAGTGCTCTTATCGATACTAGTGCTCTAATAGATACTAGTGCTCTAATAGATACTAGTGCTCTCATCCATACTAGTGCTCTTATTGATACTAGTGCTCTAATAGATACTAGTGCTCTCATCCATACTAGTGCTCTTATCGATACTAGTGCTCTCATCCATACTAGTGCTCTCATCAATACTAGTGCTCTAATAGATACTAGTGCTCTAATATATACTAGTGCTCTTATCGATACTAGTGCTCTAATAGATAGTAGTGCTCTCATCCATACTAGTGCTCTTATCGATACTAGTGCTCTAATAGATACTAGTACTCGGAAACAAGAAGTAGGAAGAAAGTTCTAAAATGTAAAGAAAGAACCATTAACTGTTTTGTCCTCTCTCTCTTCCTTCCAGTCTCTCGTGGTCCTAAACCAGACGCCCCCCCCCAGGACCTTCCTCTGGGCGGCCCCGTCTTCTTAGACTCCTCCTCCTCCGCTTCTGTTACTATGGCAACCTCCGCCAAACCCTCCGGCCCGACCCCCCTCTTCCCCGTCGACGGTGAGACGAACGTCTTGAGATGATATCGTTAAGAAAGAATTCTGCTTAAGCTCTTTAAACAACATTAATAAAGAAATATGATCTTTGATTATTGTTCAGCAGAAAAATAAGAGAACGAAACGCTGCAAAACTAAAAGAGAATGTAAATAAAACTATATATATATTATTAACTTTAAATATAAACGTATGCTAGTGAGAAGTCAGAACGTGAGAGTCCACAGTTTATTATTAATAATTAGTTTTATTAAATATGTCGGCGTGTTTTCTCTCTGCTCCTCAGTGAATGAGATCCTCAGCACTAAAGAGAGAACTGAAAGTCTGTCTGAAGGAAAGAACTGCAAAGGTAATGATGATGATGATGATGATGATGATGATGATGATGATATTATTACTGGTTTAATGTAGCTGAGATGTTTCTTATGGTTCATCTGATGGTCTCTTGTCTTTCAGCTCCAACGGTGCAGCAGAGGAACCAGCTAGAGGAGCTCCGCAAGTTTGGCAAAGAGTTCAGGGTGAGTCATTTTATTAGATAATAATTTAGTGTTTTTTGTCATTTTATTAGATAATAATTTAGTGTTTTTTGTCATTTTATTAGATAATAATTTAGTTTTTTTGTCATTTTACTAGATAATAATTCAGTTTTTTGTCATAATAATGTAGCTTTTTGTCATTTTACTAGATAATAATTGAGCTGTTTTCTGACATGTTACTTCATAATAATTTATAATAATATAATAATAGTTTCTCTCCGCCTCTCAGCTGCAGCCGACCTCCTCTCCGTCAGCGAGTCCGGCCTCTGCAGATCCTCCTCAGCACAGCTCCACCTCACCCGCAGACTCCTCCTCCTCCTCCCCCGCTCCTCCAAAACCCTCCGCCTCCTCTGCCCAAGACCTGCAGCAGACCACGGAGGCTGGCCCGACCCCCACAGCTGCTGCTGCTGCTGCTGGCCCTCAGGAGTCCTCAGGGCCAGAGGGGCCACAGCCTGGAGGAGGCGAGGATGGCCGTCCGGACAGCAGCGAGCGACCCGAGGCTGCAGCTGCAGCGTGAGTAATACGATGAGGCCGCTCAGGTAGAGTCCAGGTGCTCAGGTAGAGTCCAGGTGCTCAGGTAGACTCCAGGTGCTCAGGTAGACTCCAGGTGCTCAGGTAGACTCCAGGTGCTCAGGTAGACTCCAGGTGCTCAGGTAGAGTCCAGGTGCTCAGGTAGAGTTCAGGTGCTCAGGTAGGGTCCTGCTTGATCCTGGACCACCACGGATCCAGGTCTCAGTGAAGACGTGGACTAAACAGTCACCGACCTAAAGTCTGATTTCAATCATCTGATCTTTCCTGCGTCCAGACACCAGACAGCCAGGAGCATTCTGGGTAGTGGAGTAGATTTAGGTCCTAGCTGGGTTAGCTTAGCATCCATCGTCTTCGTCGTCATTTAAGTCTGTTATTTGTGTTTTGATCTGGTGCTTGTGTGAAAGTGTTACGCCGCCATCTTGGACAGGACTCCCTTTGTAGAAGAGGTTTATAAAAGTGTGATTATCCTTGTTGAATAAGAATACCTATCCATATACATGTCACCTGTTTATTTAATGTCCTGCTTTGTTGCTTTCTTCTTTTCTTCAGGCAAGTGAAAAACTCGACATTGAATCCAAATGCGAAAGAATTTCTTCCCGTAAAAGTGAACGTGGTCCAGGTGAGTGTGTCACCTTTTTGTCTTTACTGAGAGCGTGACGTCTCTCTCTGACATCACGTCTGTCTCTGCTGTTGAGGCAGAAACCTGCTCCGACCCCCACCCCTCCCCGACCGACCCCCCCCAGCCCCTCATTGGTCCTGGCCCCTCCAGGTCAGCCGGGAGGAGGAGCCATCTACAGCAACCCGCCTGGACACTACCTGTCCTACGTCTCCCCGCTCCACATCCAGGGACACCAGATCCAGGTCTGAACCCCTCGGTGTCACTCACCTAGAACCTTAGAGAGAGTGTGTGTGTGTGTGTGTGTGTGTGTGTGTGTGTGTGTGTGTGTGTGTGTGTGTGTGTGTGTGTGTGTGTGTGTGTGTGTGTGTACGTACACTTTACTACACATTTGTACCTCTTGTCTCCTCCTCAGGCTCCTCAGATGTATCAGTACACCATGTCGACTGTCAACCAGGGCAAATACCCCAGAGCCAAAGGTACACACACACACACACACACACACACACACACACACACACACACACACACACACACACACAAGTTGAAGCCACAACTTCCTGTGTGCTCCCCCCACAAAGCATTATGGGCGCTGTAGTTCACCATGGATCTCAGGTGGTGTGACTGGTGATCACGTACGCGTGGTTCTGTTTCAGGCCCGGTGGTGGGACAGCGTCCGGAGCACCACGCCTCCCAGGCCTCCTCCATGATCTCAGCCGCAGCCTCGGCAGCAGGACCCCCGCTGGTGGCCTCGCCGTACCCCCAGTCCTACCTGCAGTACGGCCAGGTGATCCAGGCCCTGCCCCCCCACTACCACGGACAGGTATTTAAGCTCACAGCAGCTGTTACACAGTCCAGTCACGTCGGGACCCCCCAGGGGTTCGGTGCTTCAATGAGACTGATTAAAGCTCTCCTCTCGTCTCTGGGGGCGTTTCCAGCCAGTCTACTCGATGCTTCAGGGGGGAGCCAGGATGTTGACCTCGGGGGCCCCTCCTCAGCAGATGGGTCCTCCGGGCCCCCAGTACCCCGGCCAGGCTGAGGGCCCCCAGGGGCCACAACAGGCCATGTATGGTAAGCAGGATTGAGTTTTTTGTATTTCCCTTCAGATGACCTCCACCTCACATGTATGATGAGTGTCCTACTCGTAATAACTGGAGAGACTTTTATTCCTCTCTCAGCTCAGTCGTTCTCTCACCACTCGGGCGCCCTCCATCACCCTCAGCCCTCCAGCACCCCGACTGGGAATCAGCCCCCCCCCCAGCACTCCGCTCCCAGTCCAGGACACAATCAGGTCTCTATGAGTCACATGAGGGGGGGGTTAGGGGTTTTACGGGAGCTACGTCTTTATGTGTTCTTGGGTTTTTAATCTTCGTCTCTCCTCTCAGTCGAGTCAGGCTGGTCCTCAGCCTCAGTCCATGTTCCACTCTGGAGGTCTGCAGGCCCCGACCCCTCCCAACCTGCAGCCGGGCCACAGCTCCCCCCAGGCCTCGTACGGCATGCAGGGGTACAGCCTCCCCGGCCACCAGCCTCTGCCCCACGGCTTCCCCTCCATCAGCCAGCTCACACAGGTGAATGTATGAGGCTCTTCAGCTCTAACCAGTCGGCAAAACTACGACGCTTATCACAGCCAGGAGCTGTAAAAGCTGTCGTTATCGTCAGAGTTTCCTCTTTCTCACGGTCCTTGAACACATCGCGTGTGATGAACTTCTGTCGGGGAAAAAGCAGCTAAAACGAAGCTTAATATTATATTAATATAACTTATATTGTTTTCCAATTTTTGTAAAATAAATTATCAAAGAAATTCAACTTTTTTTTTAATGATTGATGTCATCATAACTGTGTTGTTCTACTCTAAAGACATGTTCTAGTTCTCTCTACTTCTACTCATCATGGTTCTGTTTCTATAGAGGAGCAGGACTTTTATTTTGAAAAATGTTAACGGGAGCGATAAACAGCTCAAACCTGCTTCAGGGTTCAGAGGGTTTCATGCAGCAGTGATATGAATCCATAAACATCAGATATGAGAGGAACACATTTTACTGCACGATCAATACATTGTAGGGCTTTGAAAGCAGTAGTTTTACTTGCCGTGGAGTATTTTCACAGTACTGTTACTGCGGTAAAGGACGTGGACACTTCAGACGCGGTCTCAGACTGTTTGTCCTCCGCAGGCTCACGTCACAGGAGGCATGTCGGGACCGCACCACTCGGCGGGTCACGGCCTGCCGCCCGTCATGCTGCACTACGTCTCTCCTCAGCAGGGCGGGGGCTCCAACCCCCAACACGGCCCCCAGCAGGGGGCGCCGCAACACTTCTACATCGGACACCCACAAGGTAGAGCTCGTCGCTGGAGACGGACTCGGGTCCCGTGGGCCACAGTCCGTCTCCTGCTGCTGCGTCAAGTACTAAAGACAATACTGTCATCTACAGACAAGTTCAGGGATTCAGAAAGTGGTTAACCGAGCGTATCTCTGTGTGTTTGGTCCTGCAGCTCTTCAGGTTCAGGCTCACCCCACCCAGCAGCTGTCCTTCCACCCCTCTGCTAACTGAAGCCCACTGGAAGATGAGCGTTGCTGTGTGACGACACCCCACCCCTTTAAAAAAAAAAAAAAAAAAAAAAGAGTTAAAAATGAATAAGTGATAATAATCCTCCAAACAAGTCGTAACATTCCCACCTCCTGACATGAAACTAATGCATCCTCATTTTCACCCACACCATCGTTTAGGCAGAAAGACGTTTCTGTCTTTTAAAGTGTAAATAGAGACTGTTTTCACAGTGAACAAGAAGCTGGACTGCAGACGATAAACGTTGGAAACTTCAAGACTGAAGACAGTGGAAACAGTTTTTCTTCTCGTCCCCCCCCCCCTCTTTTGTCCTTTTACAGACGAAACCAGTTCATTAATAATAAAACCACTGAATTAAAAAAACACGTTTCCGTCGAGGTGTTTTTTGTTTGAACACATGAACTTTAGGGAACATGTTGGCTGTTTGACCGATACGATCGACGACGGTCTGAATGTTGAGCTGAAGATGTATAGTGTGACAAAAATAACCATGAAACAGTCATAGTACAGTAACTACACTATGACTTTTTTCATGACCTTTTTCGACATACTATACTATGACTTTTTATGACATGCTACACTATGACTTTTTATGACATACTATACTATGACTTTTTATGACATACTATACTATGACTTTTTATGACATGCTACACTATGACTTTTTTCATGGCTTTTTTCGACATGCTATACTATGACTTTTTTCATGACTTTTTTCGACATGCTATACTATGACTTTTTTCGACATGCTATGACTTTTTTAATGACTTTTTATGACATACTATGACTTTTTTAATGACTTTTTATGACATACTATACTATGACTTTTTATGACATTCTATACTATGACTTTTTATAACATGCTATACTATGACATTTTCATGAGTTTTTTGGACATGCTATACTATGACTTTTTTAATTATTTTTTTCGACATGCTATACTATGACTTTTTTAATTATTTTTTTCGACATGCTATACTATGACTTTTTTCATGACTTTTTTCGACATGCTATACTATGACTTTTTATGACATACTATGACTTTTTTAATGACTTTTTATGACATGCTATACTATGACTTTTTATGACATACTATGACTTTTTTAATGACTTTTTATGACATACTATACTATGACTTTTTATGACATTCTATACTATGACTTTTTATAACATGCTATACTATGACATTTTCATGAGTTTTTTGGACATGCTATACTATGACTTTTTATGACATACTATGACTTTTTTAATGACTTTTTATGACATACTATACTATGACTTTTTATGACATACTATACTATGACTTTTTATGACATTCTATACTATGACTTTTTATAACATGCTATACTATGACTTTTTCATGACTTTTTTCAACATGCTATACTATGACTTTTTTCATGACCTTTTTCGACATGCTATACTATGACTTTTTATGACATACTATACTATGACTTTTTATGACATGCTATACTATGACTTTTTATGACATTCTATACTATGACTTTTTATAACATGCTATACTATGACATTTTCATGAGTTTTTTGGACATACTATACTATGACTTTTTTCGACATACTATACTATGACTTTTTTCGACATACTATACTATGACTTTTTTCGACATACTATACTATGACTTTTTTCGACATTCTATACTATGACTTTTTTCGACATGCTATACTATGACTTTTTTCGACATTCTATACTATGACTTTTTTCGACATGCTATACTATGACTTTTTTCGACATTCTATACTATGACTTTTTTCGACATGCTACACTATGACTTTTTTCATGACTTTTTTCGACATACTATACTATGACTTTTTATGACATACTATACTATGACTTTTTTCGACATGCTACACTATGACTTTTTTCATGACTTTTTATGACATGCTATACGATGACTTTTTTCGACATGCTATACTATGACTTTTTTCGACATACTATACTATGACTTTTTATGACATACTATGACTTTTTTAATGACTTTTTATGACATACTATACTTTGACTTTTTATGACATACTATACTATGACTTTCATGACTTTTTTGGACATGCTATACTATGACTTTTTTCGACATGCTATACTATGACTTTTTCATGACTTTTTTCAACATGCTATACTATAACTTTTTTCATGGCTTTTTTCGACATGCTATACTATGACTTTTTTCATGACCTTTTTCGACATGCTATACTATGACTTTTTATGACATACTATACTATGACTTTTTATGACATGCTATACTATGACTTTTCGACATGCTATACTATGACTTTTTATGACATACTATACTATGACTTTTTATGACATGCTACACTATGACTTTTTTCATGACTTTTTTCGACATGCTATACTATGACTTTTTTCGACATGCTATACTATGACTTTTTATGACATACTATGACTTTTTTAATGACTTTTTATGACATACTATACTATGACTTTTTATGACATTCTATACTATGACTTTTTATAACATGCTATACTATGACATTTTCATGAGTTTTTTGGACATGCTATACTATGACTTTTTTAATTATTTTTTTCGACATGCTATACTATGACTTTTTCATGACTTTTTTGGACATGCTATACTATGACTTTTTTCATGACTTTTTTCGACATGCTATACTATGACTTTTTTAATTATTTTTTTCGACATGCTATACTATGACTTTTTTCGACATGCTATACTATGACTTTTTTCGACATGCTATACTATGACTTTTTTCGACATACTATACTATGACTTTTTTCGACATACTATACTATGACTTTTTATGACATACTATGACTTTTTTAATGACTTTTTATGACATACTATACTATGACTTTTTATGACATACTATACTATGACTTTTTTCATGACTTTTTTCGACATGCTATACTATGACTTTTTTAATTATTTTTTTCGACATGCTATACTATGACTTTTTTAATTATTTTTTTCGACATGCTATACTATGACTTTTTATGACATACTATACTATGACTTTTTTCGACATACTATACTATGACTTTTTTCGACATGCTATACTATGACTTTTTTCGACATACTATACTATGACTTTTTTTGACATGCTATACTATGACTTTTTTCGACATACTATACTATGACTTTTTTCGACATACTATACTATGACTTTTTATGACATACTATGACTTTTTTAATGACTTTTTATGACATACTATACTTTGACTTTTTATGACATACTATACTATGACTTTTTTCATGACTTTTTTCGACATGCTATACTATGACTTTTTTCGACATACTATACTATGACTTTTTATGACATACTATGACTTTTTTAATGACTTTTTATGACATACTATACTTTGACTTTTTATGACATACTATACTATGACTTTTTATGACATACTATGACTTTTTTAATGACTTTTTATGACATACTATACTTTGACTTTTTATGACATACTATACTATGACTTTTTCATGACTTTTTTGGACATACTATACTATGACTTTTTTCGACATGCTATACTATGACTTTTTCATGACTTTTTTGGACATGCTATACTATGACTTTTTTGGACATGCTATACTATGACTTTTTCATGACTTTTTTGGACATGCTATACTATGACTTTTTTCGACATGCTATACTATGACTTTTTCATGACTTTTTTCAACATGCTATACTATGACTTTTTTCGACATGCTATACTATGACTTTTTTCATGGCTTTTTTCAACATGCTATACTATGACTTTTTTCGACATGCTATACTATGACTTTTTCATGACTTTTTTGGACATGCTATACTATGACTTTTTTAATTATTTTTTTCGACATGCTATACTATGACTTTTTTCATGACTTTTTTCAACATACTATACTATGACTTTTTATGACATTCTATACTATGACTTTTTTCGACATGCTATACTATGACTTTTTTCGACATGCTATACTATGACTTTTTTCGACATACTATACTATGACTTTTTTCGACATGCTATACTATGACTTTTTTCGACATACTATACTATGACTTTTTATGACATACTATGACTTTTTTAATGACTTTTTATGACATACTATACTATGACTTTTTTCATGACTTTTTTCGACATGCTATACCATGACTTTTTTCATGACTTTTTTGGACATGCTATACTATGACTTTTTTAATTACTTTTTTCAACATACTATACTATGACTTTTTTCGACATGCTATACTATGACTTTTTTCGACATGCTATACTATGACTTTTTTCGACATACTATACTGTGACTTTTTATGACATTCTATACTATGACTTTTTTCGACATGCTATACTATGACTTTTTTCGACATGCTATACTATGACTTTTTATGACATTCTATACTATGACTTTTTTTGACATGCTATACTATGACTTTTTTCGACATGCT
The DNA here is from genome assembly GCF_023349555.1 of Cebidichthys violaceus. Lineage (NCBI taxonomy): Eukaryota > Metazoa > Chordata > Actinopteri > Perciformes > Stichaeidae > Cebidichthys > Cebidichthys violaceus. Next base: position 435,395 of record NW_027176550.1, on the reverse strand, counting down.
ATACTATGACTTTTTTAATTATTTTTTTCGACATGCTATACTATGACTTTTTCATGACCTTTTTGGACATGCTATACTATGACTTTTTTCATGACTTTTTTCAACATACTATACTATGACTTTTTTCATGACTTTTTTCGACATGCTATACTATGACTTTTTTCATGACTTTTTTCGACATGCTATACTATGACTTTTTTAATTATTTTTTTCGACATGCTATACTATGACTTTTTTCATGACTTTTTTCAACATACTATACTATGACTTTTTTCATGACTTTTTTCGACATGCTATACTATGACTTTTTTAATTATTTTTTTCGACATACTATATTATGACTTTTTTATGACTTTTTTGGACATGCTATACTATGACTTTTTCATGACTTTTTTGGACATGCTATACTATGACTTTTTTCATGACTTTTTTCAACATACTATACTATGACTTTTTTCATGACTTTTTTCGACATGCTATACTATGACTTTTTTAATTATTTTTTTCGACATGCTATACTATGACTTTTTATGACATACTATACTATGACTTTTTTCGACATACTATACTATGACTTTTTATGACATACTATACTATGACTTTTTTCGACATGCTATACTATGACTTTTTTCATGACTTTTTTCAACATACTATACTATGACTTTTTATGACATACTATACTATGACTTTTTATGACATTCTATACTATGACTTTTTTCGACATGCTATACTATGACTTTTTTCGACATGCTATACTATGACTTTTTTCGACATACTATACTATGACTTTTTATGACATTCTATACTATGACTTTTTTCGACATGCTATACTATGACTTTTTTCGACATGCTATACAATGACTTTTTATGACATTCTATACTATGACTTTTTTTGACATGCTATACTATGACTTTTTTGGACATGCTATACTATGACTTTTTCATGACTTTTTTGGACATGCTATACTATGACTTTTTTCATGACTTTTTTCAACATACTATACTATGACTTTTTTCATGACTTTTTTCGACATGCTATACTATGACTTTTTTAATTATTTTTTTCGACATGCTATACTATGACTTTTTTCATGACTTTTTTCAACATACTATACTATGACTTTTTTCATGACTTTTTTCGACATGCTATACTATGACTTTTTTAATTATTTTTTTCGACATGCTATACTATGACTTTTTCATGACTTTTTTGGACATGCTATACTATGACTTTTTCATGACTTTTTTGGACATGCTATACTATGACTTTTTTCAACATACTATACTATGACTTTTTTCATGACTTTTTTCGACATGCTATACTATGACTTTTTTAATTATTTTTTTCGACATGCTATACTATGACTTTTTATGACATACTATACTATGACTTTTTTCGACATACTATACTATGACTTTTTTCGACATGCTATACTATGACTTTTTATGACATACTATACTATGACTTTTTATGACATACTATACTATGACTTTTTTCATGACTTTTTTGGACATGCTATACTATGACTTTTTTCATGAATTTTTTCAACATGCTTTTCTATGACTTTTTTCATGGCTTTTTTCAACATACTATACTATGACTTTTTTCGACATGCTATACTATGACTTTTTCATGACTTTTTTGGACATGCTATACTATGACTTTTTTCATGGCTTTTTTCAACATGCTATACTATGACTTTTTTCATGACTTTTTTCAACATACTATACTATGACTTTTTTCGACATGCTATTCTATGACTTTTTCATGACTTTTTTGGACATGCTATACTATGACTTTTTTAATTATTTTTTTCGACATGCTATACTATGACTTTTTTCATGACTTTTTTCAACATACTATACTATGACTTTTTATGACATTCTATACTATGACTTTTTTCGACATGCTATACTATGACTTTTTTCGACATGCTATACTATGACTTTTTTCGACATACTATACTATGACTTTTTTCGACATGCTATACTATGACTTTTTTCGACATACTATACTATGACTTTTTATGACATACTATGACTTTTTTAATGACTTTTTATGACATACTATACTATGACTTTTTATGACATACTATACTATGACTTTTTATGACATACTATACTATGACTTTTTTCATGACTTTTTTCGACATGCTATACTATGACTTTTTTCGACATACTATACTATGACTTTTTATGACATACTATGACTTTTTTAATGACTTTTTATGACATACTATACTTTGACTTTTTATGACATACTATACTATGACTTTTTATGACATACTATGACTTTTTTAATGACTTTTTATGACATACTATACTTTGACTTTTTATGACATACTATACTATGACTTTTTCATGACTTTTTTGGACATACTATACTATGACTTTTTTCGACATGCTATACTATGACTTTTTCATGACTTTTTTGGACATGCTATACTATGACTTTTTTGGACATACTATACTATGACTTTTTCATGACTTTTTTGGACATGCTATACTATGACTTTTTTCGACATGCTATACTATGACTTTTTCATGACTTTTTTCAACATGCTATACTATGACTTTTTTCGACATGCTATACTATGACTTTTTTCATGGCTTTTTTCAACATGCTATACTATGACTTTTTTCGACATGCTATACTATGACTTTTTCATGACTTTTTTGGACATGCTATACTATGACTTTTTTAATTATTTTTTTCGACATGCTATACTATGACTTTTTTCATGACTTTTTTCAACATACTATACTATGACTTTTTATGACATTCTATACTATGACTTTTTTCGACATGCTATACTATGACTTTTTTCGACATGCTATACTATGACTTTTTTCGACATACTATACTATGACTTTTTTCGACATGCTATACTATGACTTTTTTCGACATACTATACTATGACTTTTTATGACATACTATGACTTTTTTAATGACTTTTTATGACATACTATACTATGACTTTTTTCATGACTTTTTTCGACATGCTATACCATGACTTTTTTCATGACTTTTTTGGACATGCTATACTATGACTTTTTTAATTACTTTTTTCAACATACTATACTATGACTTTTTTCGACATGCTATACTATGACTTTTTTCGACATGCTATACTATGACTTTTTTCGACATACTATACTGTGACTTTTTATGACATTCTATACTATGACTTTTTTCGACATGCTATACTATGACTTTTTTCGACATGCTATACTATGACTTTTTATGACATTCTATACTATGACTTTTTTTGACATGCTATACTATGACTTTTTTCGACATGCTATACTATGACTTTTTTAATTATTTTTTTCGACATGCTATACTATGACTTTTTCATGACTTTTTTGGACATGCTATACTATGACTTTTTCATGACTTTTTTGGACATGCTATACTATGACTTTTTTCATGACTTTTTTCAACATACTATACTATGACTTTTTTCATGACTTTTTTCGACATGCTATACTATGACTTTTTTCATGACTTTTTTCGACATGCTATACTATGACTTTTTTAATTATTTTTTTCGACATGCTATACTATGACTTTTTTCATGACTTTTTTCAACATACTATACTATGACTTTTTTCATGACTTTTTTGGACATGCTATACTATGACTTTTTTAATTATTTTTTTCGACATGCTATACTATGACTTTTTTAATTATTTTTTTCGACATGCTATACTATGACTTTTTTCATGACTTTTTTCGACATGCTATACTATGACTTTTTATGACATACTATGACTTTTTTAATGACTTTTTATGACATGCTATACTATGACTTTTTATGACATACTATGACTTTTTTAATGACTTTTTATGACATACTATACTATGACTTTTTATGACATTCTATACTATGACTTTTTATAACATGCTATACTATGACATTTTCATGAGTTTTTTGGACATGCTATACTATGACTTTTTATGACATACTATGACTTTTTTAATGACTTTTTATGACATACTATACTATGACTTTTTATGACATTCTATACTATGACTTTTTATAACATGCTATACTATGACTTTTTCATGACTTTTTTCAACATGCTATACTATGACTTTTTTCATGACCTTTTTCGACATGCTATACTATGACTTTTTATGACATACTATACTATGACTTTTTATGACATGCTATACTATGACTTTTTATGACATTCTATACTATGACTTTTTATAACATGCTATACTATGACATTTTCATGAGTTTTTTGGACATACTATACTATGACTTTTTTCGACATACTATACTATGACTTTTTTCGACATGCTATACTATGACTTTTTTCGACATGCTACACTATGACTTTTTTCATGACTTTTTTCGACATACTATACTATGACTTTTTATGACATACTATACTATGACTTTTTTCGACATGCTACACTATGACTTTTTTCATGACTTTTTATGACATGCTATACGATGACTTTTTTCGACATGCTATACTATGACTTTTTTCGACATACTATACTATGACTTTTTATGACATACTATGACTTTTTTAATGACTTTTTATGACATACTATACTTTGACTTTTTATGACATACTATACTATGACTTTCATGACTTTTTTGGACATGCTATACTATGACTTTTTTCGACATGCTATACTATGACTTTTTCATGACTTTTTTCAACATGCTATACTATGACTTTTTTCATGGCTTTTTTCGACATGCTATACTATGACTTTTTTCATGACCTTTTTCGACATGCTATACTATGACTTTTTATGACATACTATACTATGACTTTTTATGACATGCTATACTATGACTTTTCGACATGCTATACTATGACTTTTTATGACATACTATACTATGACTTTTTATGACATGCTACACTATGACTTTTTTCATGACTTTTTTCGACATGCTATACTATGACTTTTTTCGACATGCTATACTATGACTTTTTATGACATACTATGACTTTTTTAATGACTTTTTATGACATACTATACTATGACTTTTTATGACATTCTATACTATGACTTTTTATAACATGCTATACCTTGACATTTTCATGAGTTTTTTGGACATGCTATACTATGACTTTTTTAATTATTTTTTTCGACATGCTATACTATGACTTTTTCATGACTTTTTTGGACATGCTATACTATGACTTTTTTCATGACTTTTTTCGACATGCTATACTATGACTTTTTTCGACATGCTATACTATGACTTTTTTCGACATGCTATACTATGACTTTTTTCGACATACTATACTATGACTTTTTTCGACATACTATACTATGACTTTTTATGACATACTATGACTTTTTTAATGACTTTTTATGACATACTATACTATGACTTTTTATGACATACTATACTATGACTTTTTTCATGACTTTTTTCGACATGCTATACTATGACTTTTTTAATTATTTTTTTCGACATGCTATACTATGACTTTTTTAATTATTTTTTTCGACATGCTATACTATGACTTTTTATGACATACTATACTATGACTTTTTTCGACATACTATACTATGACTTTTTTCGACATGCTATACTATGACTTTTTTCGACATACTATACTATGACTTTTTTTGACATGCTATACTATGACTTTTTTCGACATACTATACTATGACTTTTTTCGACATACTATACTATGACTTTTTATGACATACTATGACTTTTTTAATGACTTTTTATGACATACTATACTTTGACTTTTTATGACATACTATACTATGACTTTTTTCATGACTTTTTTCGACATGCTATACTATGACTTTTTTCGACATACTATACTATGACTTTTTATGACATACTATGACTTTTTTAATGACTTTTTATGACATACTATACTTTGACTTTTTATGACATACTATACTATGACTTTTTATGACATACTATGACTTTTTTAATGACTTTTTATGACATACTATACTTTGACTTTTTATGACATACTATACTATGACTTTTTCATGACTTTTTTGGACATGCTATACTATGACTTTTTTCGACATGCTATACTATGACTTTTTTCGACATGCTATACTATGACTTTTTTCATGGCTTTTTTCAACATGCTATACTATGACTTTTTTCGACATGCTATACTATGACTTTTTCATGACTTTTTTGGACATGCTATACTATGACTTTTTTAATTATTTTTTTCGACATGCTATACTATGACTTTTTTCATGACTTTTTTCAACATACTATACTATGACTTTTTATGACATTCTATACTATGACTTTTTTCGACATGCTATACTATGACTTTTTTCGACATGCTATACTATGACTTTTTTCGACATACTATACTATGACTTTTTTCGACATGCTATACTATGACTTTTTTCGACATACTATACTATGACTTTTTATGACATACTATGACTTTTTTAATGACTTTTTATGACATACTATACTATGACTTTTTTCATGACTTTTTTCGACATGCTATACCATGACTTTTTTCATGACTTTTTTGGACATGCTATACTATGACTTTTTTAATTACTTTTTTCAACATACTATACTATGACTTTTTTCGACATGCTATACTATGACTTTTTTCGACATGCTATACTATGACTTTTTTCGACATACTATACTGTGACTTTTTATGACATTCTATACTATGACTTTTTTCGACATGCTATACTATGACTTTTTTCGACATGCTATACTATGACTTTTTATGACATTCTATACTATGACTTTTTTTGACATGCTATACTATGACTTTTTTCGACATGCTATACTATGACTTTTTTAATTATTTTTTTCGACATGCTATACTATGACTTTTTCATGACTTTTTTGGACATGCTATACTATGACTTTTTCATGACTTTTTTGGACATGCTATACTATGACTTTTTTCATGACTTTTTTCAACATACTATACTATGACTTTTTTCATGACTTTTTTCGACATGCTATACTATGACTTTTTTCATGACTTTTTTCGACATGCTATACTATGACTTTTTTAATTATTTTTTTCGACATGCTATACTATGACTTTTTTCATGACTTTTTTCAACATACTATACTATGACTTTTTTCATGACTTTTTTCGACATGCTATACTATGACTTTTTTAATTATTTTTTTCGACATACTATATTATGACTTTTTTATGACTTTTTTGGACATGCTATACTATGACTTTTTCATGACTTTTTTGGACATGCTATACTATGACTTTTTTCATGACTTTTTTCAACATACTATACTATGACTTTTTTCATGACTTTTTTCGACATGCTATACTATGACTTTTTTAATTATTTTTTTCGACATGCTATACTATGACTTTTTATGACATACTATACTATGACTTTTTTCGACATACTATACTATGACTTTTTATGACATACTATACTATGACTTTTTTCGACATGCTATACTATGACTTTTTTCATGACTTTTTTCAACATACTATACTATGACTTTTTATGACATACTATACTATGACTTTTTATGACATTCTATACTATGACTTTTTTCGACATGCTATACTATGACTTTTTTCGACATGCTATACTATGACTTTTTTCGACATACTATACTATGACTTTTTATGACATTCTATACTATGACTTTTTTCGACATGCTATACTATGACTTTTTTCGACATGCTATACAATGACTTTTTATGACATTCTATACTATGACTTTTTTTGACATGCTATACTATGACTTTTTTCGACATGCTATACTATGACTTTTTCATGACTTTTTTGGACATGCTATACTATGACTTTTTTCATGACTTTTTTCAACATACTATACTATGACTTTTTTCATGACTTTTTTCGACATGCTATACTATGACTTTTTTAATTATTTTTTTCGACATGCTATACTATGACTTTTTTCATGACTTTTTTCAACATACTATACTATGACTTTTTTCATGACTTTTTTCGACATGCTATACTATGACTTTTTTAATTATTTTTTTCGACATGCTATACTATGACTTTTTCATGACTTTTTTGGACATGCTATACTATGACTTTTTCATGACTTTTTTGGACATGCTATACTATGACTTTTTTCATGACTTTTTTCAACATACTATACTATGACTTTTTTCATGACTTTTTTCGACATGCTATACTATGACTTTTTTAATTATTTTTTTCGACATGCTATACTATGACTTTTTATGACATACTATACTATGACTTTTTTCGACATACTATACTATGACTTTTTTCGACATGCTATACTATGACTTTTTATGACATACTATACTATGACTTTTTATGACATACTATACTATGACTTTTTTCATGACTTTTTTGGACATGCTATACTATGACTTTTTTCATGAATTTTTTCAACATGCTTTTCTATGACTTTTTTCATGGCTTTTTTCAACATACTATACTATGACTTTTTTCGACATGCTATACTATGACTTTTTCATGACTTTTTTGGACATGCTATACTATGACTTTTTTCATGGCTTTTTTCAACATGCTATACTATGACTTTTTTCATGACTTTTTTCAACATACTATACTATGACTTTTTTCGACATGCTATTCTATGACTTTTTCATGACTTTTTTGGACATGCTATACTATGACTTTTTTAATTATTTTTTTCGACATGCTATACTATGACTTTTTTCATGACTTTTTTCAACATACTATACTATGACTTTTTATGACATTCTATACTATGACTTTTTTCGACATGCTATACTATGACTTTTTTCGACATGCTATACTATGACTTTTTTCGACATACTATACTATGACTTTTTTCGACATGCTATACTATGACTTTTTTCGACATACTATACTATGACTTTTTATGACATACTATGACTTTTTTAATGACTTTTTATGACATACTATACTATGACTTTTTATGACATACTATACTATGACTTTTTATGACATACTATACTATGACTTTTTTCATGACTTTTTTCGACATGCTATACTATGACTTTTTTCGACATACTATACTATGACTTTTTATGACATACTATGACTTTTTTAATGACTTTTTATGACATACTATACTTTGACTTTTTATGACATACTATACTATGACTTTTTATGACATACTATGACTTTTTTAATGACTTTTTATGACATACTATACTTTGACTTTTTATGACATACTATACTATGACTTTTTCATGACTTTTTTGGACATACTATACTATGACTTTTTTCGACATGCTATACTATGACTTTTTCATGACTTTTTTGGACATGCTATACTATGACTTTTTTGGACATACTATACTATGACTTTTTCATGACTTTTTTGGACATGCTATACTATGACTTTTTTGGACATGCTATACTATGACTTTTTTAATTATTTTTTTCGACATGCTATACTATGACTTTTTATGACATACTATACTATGACTTTTTTCGACATACTATACTATGACTTTTTTCGACATGCTATACTATGACTTTTTTCGACATACTATACTATGACTTTTTTTGACATGCTATACTATGACTTTTTTCGACATACTATACTATGACTTTTTTCGACATACTATACTATGACTTTTTATGACATACTATGACTTTTTTAATGACTTTTTATGACATACTATACTTTGACTTTTTATGACATACTATACTATGACTTTTTTCATGACTTTTTTCGACATGCTATACTATGACTTTTTTCGACATACTATACTATGACTTTTTATGACATACTATGACTTTTTTAATGACTTTTTATGACATACTATACTTTGACTTTTTATGACATACTATACTATGACTTTTTATGACATACTATGACTTTTTTAATGACTTTTTATGACATACTATACTTTGACTTTTTATGACATACTATACTATGACTTTTTCATGACTTTTTTGGACATACTATACTATGACTTTTTTCGACATGCTATACTATGACTTTTTCATGACTTTTTTGGACATGCTATACTATGACTTTTTTGGACATACTATACTATGACTTTTTCATGACTTTTTTGGACATGCTATACTATGACTTTTTTCGACATGCTATACTATGACTTTTTTCGACATGCTATACTATGACTTTTTTCATGGCTTTTTTCAACATGCTATACTATGACTTTTTTCGACATGCTATACTATGACTTTTTCATGACTTTTTTGGACATGCTATACTATGACTTTTTTAATTATTTTTTTCGACATGCTATACTATGACTTTTTTCATGACTTTTTTCAACATACTATACTATGACTTTTTATGACATTCTATACTATGACTTTTTTCGACATGCTATACTATGACTTTTTTCGACATGCTATACTATGACTTTTTTCGACATACTATACTATGACTTTTTTCGACATGCTATACTATGACTTTTTTCGACATACTATACTATGACTTTTTATGACATACTATGACTTTTTTAATGACTTTTTATGACATACTATACTATGACTTTTTTCATGACTTTTTTCGACATGCTATACCATGACTTTTTTCATGACTTTTTTGGACATGCTATACTATGACTTTTTTAATTACTTTTTTCAACATACTATACTATGACTTTTTTCGACATGCTATACTATGACTTTTTTCGACATGCTATACTATGACTTTTTTCGACATGCTATACTATGACTTTTTATGACATTCTATACTATGACTTTTTTTGACATGCTATACTATGACTTTTTTCGACATGCTATACTATGACTTTTTTAATTATTTTTTTCGACATGCTATACTATGACTTTTTCATGACTTTTTTGGACATGCTATACTATGACTTTTTCATGACTTTTTTGGACATGCTATACTATGACTTTTTTCATGACTTTTTTCATGACTTTTTTCAACATACTATACTATGACTTTTTTCATGACTTTTTTCGACATGCTATACTATGACTTTTTTCATGACTTTTTTCGACATGCTATACTATGACTTTTTTAATTATTTTTTTCGACATGCTATACTATGACTTTTTTCATGACTTTTTTCAACATACTATACTATGACTTTTTTCATGACTTTTTTGGACATGCTATACTATGACTTTTTTAATTATTTTTTTCGACATGCTATACTATGACTTTTTTAATTATTTTTTTCGACATGCTATACTATGACTTTTTTCATGACTTTTTTCGACATGCTATACTATGACTTTTTATGACATACTATGACTTTTTTAATGACTTTTTATGACATGCTATACTATGACTTTTTATGACATACTATGACTTTTTTAATGACTTTTTATGACATACTATACTATGACTTTTTATGACATTCTATACTATGACTTTTTATAACATGCTATACTATGACATTTTCATGAGTTTTTTGGACATGCTATACTATGACTTTTTATGACATACTATGACTTTTTTAATGACTTTTTATGACATACTATACTATGACTTTTTATGACATTCTATACTATGACTTTTTATAACATGCTATACTATGACTTTTTCATGACTTTTTTCAACATGCTATACTATGACTTTTTTCATGACCTTTTTCGACATGCTATACTATGACTTTTTATGACATACTATACTATGACTTTTTATGACATGCTATACTATGACTTTTTATGACATTCTATACTATGACTTTTTATAACATGCTATACTATGACATTTTCATGAGTTTTTTGGACATACTATACTATGACTTTTTTCGACATACTATACTATGACTTTTTTCGACATGCTATACTTTGACTTTTTTCGACATGCTACACTATGACTTTTTTCATGACTTTTTTCGACATACTATACTATGACTTTTTATGACATACTATACTATGACTTTTTTCGACATGCTACACTATGACTTTTTTCATGACTTTTTATGACATGCTATACGATGACTTTTTTCGACATGCTATACTATGACTTTTTTCGACATACTATACTATGACTTTTTATGACATACTATGACTTTTTTAATGACTTTTTATGACATACTATACTTTGACTTTTTATGACATACTATACTATGACTTTCATGACTTTTTTGGACATGCTATACTATGACTTTTTTCGACATGCTATACTATGACTTTTTCATGACTTTTTTCAACATGCTATACTATGACTTTTTTCATGGCTTTTTTTGACATGCTATACTATGACTTTTTTCATGACCTTTTTCGACATGCTATACTATGACTTTTTATGACATACTATACTATGACTTTTTATGACATGCTATACTATGACTTTTCGACATGCTATACTATGACTTTTTATGACATACTATACTATGACTTTTTATGACATGCTACACTATGACTTTTTTCATGACTTTTTTCGACATGCTATACTATGACTTTTTTCGACATGCTATACTATGACTTTTTATGACATACTATGACTTTTTTAATGACTTTTTATGACATACTATACTATGACTTTTTATGACATTCTATACTATGACTTTTTATAACATGCTATACCTTGACATTTTCATGAGTTTTTTGGACATGCTATACTATGACTTTTTTAATTATTTTTTTCGACATGCTATACTATGACTTTTTCATGACTTTTTTGGACATGCTATACTATGACTTTTTTCATGACTTTTTTCGACATGCTATACTATGACTTTTTTAATTATTTTTTTCGACATGCTATACTATGACTTTTTTCGACATGCTATACTATGACTTTTTTCGACATGCTATACTATGACTTTTTTCGACATACTATACTATGACTTTTTTCGACATACTATACTATGACTTTTTATGACATACTATGACTTTTTTAATGACTTTTTATGACATACTATACTATGACTTTTTATGACATACTATACTATGACTTTTTTCATGACTTTTTTCGACATGCTATACTATGACTTTTTTAATTATTTTTTTCGACATGCTATACTATGACTTTTTTAATTATTTTTTTCGACATGCTATACTATGACTTTTTATGACATACTATACTATGACTTTTTTCGACATACTATACTATGACTTTTTTCGACATGCTATACTATGACTTTTTTCGACATACTATACTATGACTTTTTTTGACATGCTATACTATGACTTTTTTCGACATACTATACTATGACTTTTTTCGACATACTATACTATGACTTTTTATGACATACTATGACTTTTTTAATGACTTTTTATGACATACTATACTTTGACTTTTTATGACATACTATACTATGACTTTTTTCATGACTTTTTTCGACATGCTATACTATGACTTTTTTCGACATACTATACTATGACTTTTTATGACATACTATGACTTTTTTAATGACTTTTTATGACATACTATACTTTGACTTTTTATGACATACTATACTATGACTTTTTATGACATACTATGACTTTTTTAATGACTTTTTATGACATACTATACTTTGACTTTTTATGACATACTATACTATGACTTTTTCATGACTTTTTTGGACATGCTATACTATGACTTTTTTCGACATGCTATACTATGACTTTTTTCGACATGCTATACTATGACTTTTTTCATGGCTTTTTTCAACATGCTATACTATGACTTTTTTCGACATGCTATACTATGACTTTTTCATGACTTTTTTGGACATGCTATACTATGACTTTTTTAATTATTTTTTTCGACATGCTATACTATGACTTTTTTCATGACTTTTTTCAACATACTATACTATGACTTTTTATGACATTCTATACTATGACTTTTTTCGACATGCTATACTATGACTTTTTTCGACATGCTATACTATGACTTTTTTCGACATACTATACTATGACTTTTTTCGACATGCTATACTATGACTTTTTTCGACATACTATACTATGACTTTTTATGACATACTATGACTTTTTTAATGACTTTTTATGACATACTATACTATGACTTTTTTCATGACTTTTTTCGACATGCTATACCATGACTTTTTTCATGACTTTTTTGGACATGCTATACTATGACTTTTTTAATTACTTTTTTCAACATACTATACTATGACTTTTTTCGACATGCTATACTATGACTTTTTTCGACATGCTATACTATGACTTTTTTCGACATACTATACTGTGACTTTTTATGACATTCTATACTATGACTTTTTTCGACATGCTATACTATGACTTTTTTCGACATGCTATACTATGACTTTTTATGACATTCTATACTATGACTTTTTTTGACATGCTATACTATGACTTTTTTCGACATGCTATACTATGACTTTTTTAATTATTTTTTTCGACATGCTATACTATGACTTTTTCATGACTTTTTTGGACATGCTATACTATGACTTTTTCATGACTTTTTTGGACATGCTATACTATGACTTTTTTCATGACTTTTTTCAACATACTATACTATGACTTTTTTCATGACTTTTTTCGACATGCTATACTATGACTTTTTTCATGACTTTTTTCGACATGCTATACTATGACTTTTTTAATTATTTTTTTCGACATGCTATACTATGACTTTTTTCATGACTTTTTTCAACATACTATACTATGACTTTTTTCATGACTTTTTTCGACATGCTATACTATGACTTTTTTAATTATTTTTTTCGACATACTATATTATGACTTTTTTATGACTTTTTTGGACATGCTATACTATGACTTTTTCATGACTTTTTTGGACATGCTATACTATGACTTTTTTCATGACTTTTTTCGACATGCTATACTATGACTTTTTTAATTATTTTTTTCGACATGCTATACTATGACTTTTTATGACATACTATACTATGACTTTTTTCGACATACTATACTATGACTTTTTATGACATACTATACTATGACTTTTTTCGACATGCTATACTATGACTTTTTTCATGACTTTTTTCAACATACTATACTATGACTTTTTATGACATACTATACTATGACTTTTTATGACATTCTATACTATGACTTTTTTCGACATGCTATACTATGACTTTTTTCGACATGCTATACTATGACTTTTTTCGACATACTATACTATGACTTTTTATGACATTCTATACTATGACTTTTTTCGACATGCTATACTATGACTTTTTTCGACATGCTATACAATGACTTTTTATGACATTCTATACTATGACTTTTTTTGACATGCTATACTATGACTTTTTTCGACATGCTATACTATGACTTTTTCATGACTTTTTTGGACATGCTATACTATGACTTTTTTCATGACTTTTTTCAACATACTATACTATGACTTTTTTCATGACTTTTTTCGACATGCTATACTATGACTTTTTTAATTATTTTTTTCGACATGCTATACTATGACTTTTTTCATGACTTTTTTCAACATACTATACTATGACTTTTTTCATGACTTTTTTCGACATGCTATACTATGACTTTTTTAATTATTTTTTTCGACATGCTATACTATGACTTTTTCATGACTTTTTTGGACATGCTATACTATGACTTTTTCATGACTTTTTTGGACATGCTATACTATGACTTTTTTCATGACTTTTTTCAACATACTATACTATGACTTTTTTCATGACTTTTTTCGACATGCTATACTATGACTTTTTTAATTATTTTTTTCGACATGCTATACTATGACTTTTTATGACATACTATACTATGACTTTTTTCGACATACTATACTATGACTTTTTTCGACATGCTATACTATGACTTTTTATGACATACTATACTATGACTTTTTATGACATACTATACTATGACTTTTTTCATGACTTTTTTGGACATGCTATACTATGACTTTTTTCATGAATTTTTTCAACATGCTTTTCTATGACTTTTTTCATGGCTTTTTTCAACATACTATACTATGACTTTTTTCGACATGCTATACTATGACTTTTTCATGACTTTTTTGGACATGCTATACTATGACTTTTTTCATGGCTTTTTTCAACATGCTATACTATGACTTTTTTCATGACTTTTTTCAACATACTATACTATGACTTTTTTCGACATGCTATTCTATGACTTTTTCATGACTTTTTTGGACATGCTATACTATGACTTTTTTAATTATTTTTTTCGACATGCTATACTATGACTTTTTTCATGACTTTTTTCAACATACTATACTATGACTTTTTATGACATTCTATACTATGACTTTTTTCGACATGCTATACTATGACTTTTTTCGACATGCTATACTATGACTTTTTTCGACATACTATACTATGACTTTTTTCGACATGCTATACTATGACTTTTTTCGACATACTATACTATGACTTTTTATGACATACTATGACTTTTTTAATGACTTTTTATGACATACTATACTATGACTTTTTATGACATACTATACTATGACTTTTTATGACATACTATACTATGACTTTTTTCATGACTTTTTTCGACATGCTATACTATGACTTTTTTCGACATACTATACTATGACTTTTTATGACATACTATGACTTTTTTAATGACTTTTTATGACATACTATACTTTGACTTTTTATGACATACTATACTATGACTTTTTATGACATACTATGACTTTTTTAATGACTTTTTATGACATACTATACTTTGACTTTTTATGACATACTATACTATGACTTTTTCATGACTTTTTTGGACATACTATACTATGACTTTTTTCGACATGCTATACTATGACTTTTTCATGACTTTTTTGGACATGCTATACTATGACTTTTTTGGACATACTATACTATGACTTTTTCATGACTTTTTTGGACATGCTATACTATGACTTTTTTGGACATGCTATACTATGACTTTTTTAATTATTTTTTTCGACATGCTATACTATGACTTTTTATGACATACTATACTATGACTTTTTTCGACATACTATACTATGACTTTTTTCGACATGCTATACTATGACTTTTTTCGACATACTATACTATGACTTTTTTTGACATGCTATACTATGACTTTTTTCGACATACTATACTATGACTTTTTTCGACATACTATACTATGACTTTTTATGACATACTATGACTTTTTTAATGACTTTTTATGACATACTATACTTTGACTTTTTATGACATACTATACTATGACTTTTTTCATGACTTTTTTCGACATGCTATACTATGACTTTTTTCGACATACTATACTATGACTTTTTATGACATACTATGACTTTTTTAATGACTTTTTATGACATACTATACTTTGACTTTTTATGACATACTATACTATGACTTTTTATGACATACTATGACTTTTTTAATGACTTTTTATGACATACTATACTTTGACTTTTTATGACATACTATACTATGACTTTTTCATGACTTTTTTGGACATACTATACTATGACTTTTTTCGACATGCTATACTATGACTTTTTCATGACTTTTTTGGACATGCTATACTATGACTTTTTTGGACATACTATACTATGACTTTTTCATGACTTTTTTGGACATGCTATACTATGACTTTTTTCGACATGCTATACTATGACTTTTTTCGACATGCTATACTATGACTTTTTTCATGGCTTTTTTCAACATGCTATACTATGACTTTTTTCGACATGCTATACTATGACTTTTTCATGACTTTTTTGGACATGCTATACTATGACTTTTTTAATTATTTTTTTCGACATGCTATACTATGACTTTTTTCATGACTTTTTTCAACATACTATACTATGACTTTTTATGACATTCTATACTATGACTTTTTTCGACATGCTATACTATGACTTTTTTCGACATGCTATACTATGACTTTTTTCGACATACTATACTATGACTTTTTTCGACATGCTATACTATGACTTTTTTCGACATACTATACTATGACTTTTTATGACATACTATGACTTTTTTAATGACTTTTTATGACATACTATACTATGACTTTTTTCATGACTTTTTTCGACATGCTATACCATGACTTTTTTCATGACTTTTTTGGACATGCTATACTATGACTTTTTTAATTACTTTTTTCAACATACTATACTATGACTTTTTTCGACATGCTATACTATGACTTTTTTCGACATGCTATACTATGACTTTTTTCGACATACTATACTGTGACTTTTTATGACATTCTATACTATGACTTTTTTCGACATGCTATACTATGACTTTTTTCGACATGCTATACTATGACTTTTTATGACATTCTATACTATGACTTTTTTTGACATGCTATACTATGACTTTTTTCGACATGCTATACTATGACTTTTTTAATTATTTTTTTCGACATGCTATACTATGACTTTTTCATGACTTTTTTGGACATGCTATACTATGACTTTTTCATGACTTTTTTGGACATGCTATACTATGACTTTTTTCATGACTTTTTTCAACATACTATACTATGACTTTTTTCATGACTTTTTTCGACATGCTATACTATGACTTTTTTCATGACTTTTTTCGACATGCTATACTATGACTTTTTTAATTATTTTTTTCGACATGCTATACTATGACTTTTTTCATGACTTTTTTCAACATACTATACTATGACTTTTTTCATGACTTTTTTCGACATGCTATACTATGACTTTTTTAATTATTTTTTTCGACATACTATATTATGACTTTTTTATGACTTTTTTGGACATGCTATACTATGACTTTTTCATGACTTTTTTGGACATGCTATACTATGACTTTTTTCATGACTTTTTTCAACATACTATACTATGACTTTTTTCATGACTTTTTTCGACATGCTATACTATGACTTTTTTAATTATTTTTTTCGACATGCTATACTATGACTTTTTATGACATACTATACTATGACTTTTTTCGACATACTATACTATGACTTTTTATGACATACTATACTATGACTTTTTTCGACATGCTATACTATGACTTTTTTCATGACTTTTTTCAACATACTATACTATGACTTTTTATGACATACTATACTATGACTTTTTATGACATTCTATACTATGACTTTTTTCGACATGCTATACTATGACTTTTTTCGACATGCTATACTATGACTTTTTTCGACATACTATACTATGACTTTTTATGACATTCTATACTATGACTTTTTTCGACATGCTATACTATGACTTTTTTCGACATGCTATACAATGACTTTTTATGACATTCTATACTATGACTTTTTTTGACATGCTATACTATGACTTTTTTCGACATGCTATACTATGACTTTTTCATGACTTTTTTGGACATGCTATACTATGACTTTTTTCATGACTTTTTTCAACATACTATACTATGACTTTTTTCATGACTTTTTTCGACATGCTATACTATGACTTTTTTAATTATTTTTTTCGACATGCTATACTATGACTTTTTTCATGACTTTTTTCAACATACTATACTATGACTTTTTTCATGACTTTTTTCGACATGCTATACTATGACTTTTTTAATTATTTTTTTCGACATGCTATACTATGACTTTTTCATGACTTTTTTGGACATGCTATACTATGACTTTTTCATGACTTTTTTGGACATGCTATACTATGACTTTTTTCATGACTTTTTTCAACATACTATACTATGACTTTTTTCATGACTTTTTTCGACATGCTATACTATGACTTTTTTAATTATTTTTTTCGACATGCTATACTATGACTTTTTATGACATACTATACTATGACTTTTTTCGACATACTATACTATGACTTTTTTCGACATGCTATACTATGACTTTATGACATACTATACTATGACTTTTTATGACATACTATACTATGACTTTTTTCATGACTTTTTTGGACATGCTATACTATGACTTTTTTCATGAATTTTTTCAACATGCTTTTCTATGACTTTTTTCATGGCTTTTTTCAACATACTATACTATGACTTTTTTCGACATGCTATACTATGACTTTTTCATGACTTTTTTGGACATGCTATACTATGACTTTTTTCATGGCTTTTTTCAACATGCTATACTATGACTTTTTTCATGACTTTTTTCAACATACTATACTATGACTTTTTTCGACATGCTATTCTATGACTTTTTCATGACTTTTTTGGACATGCTATACTATGACTTTTTTAATTATTTTTTTCGACATGCTATACTATGACTTTTTTCATGACTTTTTTCAACATACTATACTATGACTTTTTATGACATTCTATACTATGACTTTTTTCGACATGCTATACTATGACTTTTTTCGACATGCTATACTATGACTTTTTTCGACATACTATACTATGACTTTTTTCGACATGCTATACTATGACTTTTTTCGACATACTATACTATGACTTTTTATGACATACTATGACTTTTTTAATGACTTTTTATGACATACTATACTATGACTTTTTATGACATACTATACTATGACTTTTTATGACATACTATACTATGACTTTTTTCATGACTTTTTTCGACATGCTATACTATGACTTTTTTCGACATACTATACTATGACTTTTTATGACATACTATGACTTTTTTAATGACTTTTTATGACATACTATACTTTGACTTTTTATGACATACTATACTATGACTTTTTATGACATACTATGACTTTTTTAATGACTTTTTATGACATACTATACTTTGACTTTTTATGACATACTATACTATGACTTTTTCATGACTTTTTTGGACATACTATACTATGACTTTTTTCGACATGCTATACTATGACTTTTTCATGACTTTTTTGGACATGCTATACTATGACTTTTTTGGACATACTATACTATGACTTTTTCATGACTTTTTTGGACATGCTATACTATGACTTTTTTCGACATGCTATACTATGACTTTTTCATGACTTTTTTCAACATGCTATACTATGACTTTTTTCGACATGCTATACTATGACTTTTTTCATGGCTTTTTTCAACATGCTATACTATGACTTTTTTCGACATGCTATACTATGACTTTTTCATGACTTTTTTGGACATGCTATACTATGACTTTTTTAATTATTTTTTTCGACATGCTATACTATGACTTTTTTCATGACTTTTTTCAACATACTATACTATGACTTTTTATGACATTCTATACTATGACTTTTTTCGACATGCTATACTATGACTTTTTTCGACATGCTATACTATGACTTTTTTCGACATACTATACTATGACTTTTTTCGACATGCTATACTATGACTTTTTTCGACATACTATACTATGACTTTTTATGACATACTATGACTTTTTTAATGACTTTTTATGACATACTATACTATGACTTTTTTCATGACTTTTTTCGACATGCTATACCATGACTTTTTTCATGACTTTTTTGGACATGCTATACTATGACTTTTTTAATTACTTTTTTCAACATACTATACTATGACTTTTTTCGACATGCTATACTATGACTTTTTTCGACATGCTATACTATGACTTTTTTCGACATACTATACTGTGACTTTTTATGACATTCTATACTATGACTTTTTTCGACATGCTATACTATGACTTTTTTCGACATGCTATACTATGACTTTTTATGACATTCTATACTATGACTTTTTTTGACATGCTATACTATGACTTTTTTCGACATGCTATACTATGACTTTTTTAATTATTTTTTTCGACATGCTATACTATGACTTTTTCATGACTTTTTTGGACATGCTATACTATGACTTTTTCATGACTTTTTTGGACATGCTATACTATGACTTTTTTCATGACTTTTTTCAACATACTATACTATGACTTTTTTCATGACTTTTTTCGACATGCTATACTATGACTTTTTTCATGACTTTTTTCGACATGCTATACTATGACTTTTTTAATTATTTTTTTCGACATGCTATACTATGACTTTTTATGACATACTATACTATGACTTTTTTCGACATACTATACTATGACTTTTTATGACATACTATACTATGACTTTTTTCGACATGCTATACTATGACTTTTTTCATGACTTTTTTCAACATACTATACTATGACTTTTTATGACATACTATACTATGACTTTTTATGACATTCTATACTATGACTTTTTTCGACATGCTATACTATGACTTTTTTCGACATGCTATACTATGACTTTTTTCGACATACTATACTATGACTTTTTATGACATTCTATACTATGACTTTTTTCGACATGCTATACTATGACTTTTTTCGACATGCTATACAATGACTTTTTATGACATTCTATACTATGACTTTTTTTGACATGCTATACTATGACTTTTTTCGACATGCTATACTATGACTTTTTCATGACTTTTTTGGACATGCTATACTATGACTTTTTTCATGACTTTTTTCAACATACTATACTATGACTTTTTTCATGACTTTTTTCGACATGCTATACTATGACTTTTTTAATTATTTTTTTCGACATGCTATACTATGACTTTTTTCATGACTTTTTTCAACATACTATACTATGACTTTTTTCATGACTTTTTTCGACATGCTATACTATGACTTTTTTAATTATTTTTTTCGACATGCTATACTATGACTTTTTCATGACTTTTTTGGACATGCTATACTATGACTTTTTCATGACTTTTTTGGACATGCTATACTATGACTTTTTTCATGACTTTTTTCAACATACTATACTATGACTTTTTTCATGACTTTTTTCTACATGCTATTCTATGACTTTTTTAATTATTTTTTTCGACATGCTATACTATGACTTTTTATGACATACTATACTATGACTTTTTTCGACATACTATACTATGACTTTTTTCGACATGCTATACTATGACTTTTTATGACATACTATACTATGACTTTTTATGACATACTATACTATGACTTTTTTCATGACTTTTTTGGACATGCTATACTATGACTTTTTTCATGAATTTTTTCAACATGCTTTTCTATGACTTTTTTCATGGCTTTTTTCAACATACTATACTATGACTTTTTTCGACATGCTATACTATGACTTTTTCATGACTTTTTTGGACATGCTATACTATGACTTTTTTCATGGCTTTTTTCAACATGCTATACTATGACTTTTTTCATGACTTTTTTCAACATACTATACTATGACTTTTTTCGACATGCTATTCTATGACTTTTTCATGACTTTTTTGGACATGCTATACTATGACTTTTTTAATTATTTTTTTCGACATGCTATACTATGACTTTTTTCATGACTTTTTTCAACATACTATACTATGACTTTTTATGACATTCTATACTATGACTTTTTTCGACATGCTATACTATGACTTTTTTCGACATGCTATACTATGACTTTTTTCGACATACTATACTATGACTTTTTTCGACATGCTATACTATGACTTTTTTCGACATACTATACTATGACTTTTTATGACATACTATGACTTTTTTAATGACTTTTTATGACATACTATACTATGACTTTTTATGACATACTATACTATGACTTTTTATGACATACTATACTATGACTTTTTTCATGACTTTTTTCGACATGCTATACCATGACTTTTTTCATGACTTTTTCAACATACTATACTATGACTTTTTTCGACATGCTATACTATGACTTTTTTCATGACTTTTTTCAACATACTATACTATGACTTTTTATGACATACTATACTATGACTTTTTATGACATTCTATACTATGACTTTTTTCGACATGCTATACTATGACTTTTTTCGACATGCTATACTATGACTTTTTTCGACATACTATACTATGACTTTTTATGACATTCTATACTATGACTTTTTTCGACATGCTATACTATGACTTTTTTCGACATGCTATACTATGACTTTTTATGACATTCTATACTATGACTTTTTTCGACATGCTATACTATGACTTTTTTTGACATGCTATACTATGACTTTTTTCGACATGCTATACTATGACTTTTTTAATTATTTTTTTCGACATGCTATACTATGACTTTTTCATGACTTTTTTGGACATGCTATACTATGACTTTTTCATGACTTTTTTCAACATACTATACTATGACTTTTTTCATGACTTTTTTCGACATGCTATACTATGACTTTTTTAATTATTTTTTTCGACATGCTATACTATGACTTTTTTCATGACTTTTTTCAACATACTATACTATGACTTTTTTCATGACTTTTTTCGACATGCTATACTATGACTTTTTCATGACTTTTTTCGACATGCTATACTATGACTTTTTTAATTATTTTTTTGGACATGCTATACTATGACTTTTTCATGACTTTTTTCAACATACTATACTATGACTTTTTATGACATTCTATACTATGACTTTTTTCGACATGCTATACTATGACTTTTTTCGACATGCTATACTATGACTTTTTTCGACATACTATGACTTTTTTAATGACTTTTTATGACATACTATACTATGACTTTTTTCATGACTTTTTTCGACATGCTATACTATGACTTTTTTAATTACTTTTTTCAACATACTATACTATGACTTTTTTCGACATGCTATACTATGACTTTTTTCATGACTTTTTTCAACATACTATACTATGACTTTTTATGACATACTATACTATGACTTTTTATGACATTCTATACTATGACTTTTTTCGACATGCTATACTATGACTTTTTTCGACATGCTATACTATGACTTTTTTCGACATACTATACTATGACTTTTTATGACATTCTATACTATGACTTTTTTCGACATGCTATACTATGACTTTTTTCGACATGCTATACAATGACTTTTTATGACATTCTATACTATGACTTTTTTTGACATGCTATACTATGACTTTTTTCGACATGCTATACTATGACTTTTTTAATTATTTTTTTCGACATGCTATACTATGACTTTTTCATGACTTTTTTGGACATGCTATACTATGACTTTTTCATGACTTTTTTGGACATGCTATACTATGACTTTTTTCATGACTTTTTTCAACATACTATACTATGACTTTTTTCATGACTTTTTTCGACATGCTATACTATGACTTTTTTAATTATTTTTTTCGACATGCTATACTATGACTTTTTTCATGACTTTTTTCAACATACTATACTATGACTTTTTTCATGACTTTTTTCGACATGCTATACTATGACTTTTTTAATTATTTTTTTCGACATACTATACTATGACTTTTTTCATGACTTTTTATGACATACTATACTATGACTTTTTTCGACATACTATACTATGACTTTTTTCGACATGCTATACTATGACTTTTTTGGACATACTATACTATGACTTTTTTCGACATACTATACTATGACTTTTTATGACATACTATACTATGACTTTTTTCATGACTTTTTTGGACATGCTATACTATGACTTTTTTCATGAATTTTTTCAACATGCTTTTCTATGACTTTTTTCATGGCTTTTTTCAACATACTATACTATGACTTTTTTCGACATGCTATACTATGACTTTTTCATGACTTTTTTGGACATGCTATACTATGACTTTTTTCATGACTTTTTTCAACATGCTATTCTATGACTTTTTCATGACTTTTTTGGACATGCTATACTATGACTTTTTTTATTACTTTTTTCGACATGCTATACTATGACTTTTTTCATGACTTTTTTCAACATACTATACTATGACTTTTTATGACATTCTATACTATGACTTTTTTCGACATGCTATACTATGACTTTTTTCGACATGCTATACTATGACTTTTTTCGACATACTATACTATGACTTTTTTCGACATGCTATACTATGACTTTTTTCGACATACTATACTATGACTTTTTATGACATACTATGACTTTTTTAATGACTTTTTATGACATACTATACTATGACTTTTTATGACATACTATACTATGACTTTTTTCATGACTTTTTTCGACATGCTATACCATGACTTTTTTCATGACTTTTTTGGACATGCTATACTATGACTTTTTTAATTACTTTTTTCAACATACTATACTATGACTTTTTTCGACATACTATACTATGACTTTTTTCGACATGCTATACTATGACTTTTTTCGACATACTATACTATGACTTTTTATGACATACTATGACTTTTTTAATGACTTTTTATGACATACTATACTATGACTTTTTATGACATTCTATACTATGACTTTTTTCGACATGCTATACTATGACTTTTTTCGACATGCTATACTATGACTTTTTTCGACATACTATACTATGACTTTTTATGACATTCTATACTATGACTTTTTTCGACATGCTATACTATGACTTTTTTCGACATGCTATACTATGACTTTTTATGACATTCTATACTATGACTTTTTTCGACATGCTATACTATGACTTTTTTCGACATACTATACTATGACTTTTTTCGACATGCTATACTATGACTTTTTTAATTATTTTTTTCGACATGCTATACTATGACTTTTTTCATGACTTTTTTCAACATACTATACTATGACTTTTTTCGACATGCTATACTATGACTTTTTTCGACATGCTATACTATGACTTTTTTCGACATGCTATACTATGACTTTTTTCGACATACTATACTATGACTTTTTTCGACATGCTATACTATGACTTTTTTAATGACTTTTTATGACATACTATACTATGACTTTTTATGACATGCTATACTATGACTTTTTTCATGGCTTTTTTGGACATGCTATACTATGACTTTTTTCATGAATTTTTTCAACATACTATACTATGACTTTTTCATGACTTTTTTGGACATGCTATACTATGACTTTTTTCATGGCTTTTTTCAACATACTATACTATGACTTTTTTCATGACTTTTTTCAACATACTATACTATGACTTTTTCATGACTTTTTTGGACATGCTATACTATGACTTTTTCATGACTTTTTTGGACATGCTATACTATGACTTTTTTCATGGCTTTTTTCAACATGCTATACTATGACTTTTTTCATGACTTTTTTCAACATACTATACTATGACTTTTTTCGACATGCTATACTATGACTTTTTCATGACTTTTTTGGACATACTATACTATGACTTTTTTCGACATGCTATACTATGACTTTTTTCGACTTACTATACTATGACTTTTTTCATGACTTTTTTCAACATACTATACTATGACTTTTTATGACATTCTATACTATGACTTTTTTCGACATGCTATACTATGACTTTTTTCATGACTTTTTTCAACATACTATACTATGACTTTTTATGACATTCTATACTATGACTTTTTTCGACATGCTATACTATGACTTTTTTCATGACTTTTTTCAACATACTATACTATGACTTTTTTCGACATGCTATACTATGACTTTTTCATGACTTTTTTGGACATACTATACTATGACTTTTTTCGACATGCTATACTATGACTTTTTTCGACTTACTATACTATGACTTTTTTCATGACTTTTTTCAACATACTATACTATGACTTTTTATGACATTCTATACTATGACTTTTTTCGACATGCTATACTATGACTTTTTTCATGACTTTTTTCAACATACTATACTATGACTTTTTATGACATTCTATACTATGACTTTTTTCGACATACTATACTATGACTTTTTTCGACATGCTATACTATGACTTTTTTCGACATACTATACTATGACTTTTTATGACATACTATGACTTTTTTAATGACTTTTTATGACATACTATACTATGACTTTTTATGACATACTATACCATGACTTTTTTCATGACTTTTTTGGACATGCTATACTATGACTTTTTTAATTACTTTTTTCAACATACTATACTATGACTTTTTTCGACATGCTATACTATGACTTTTTTCATGACTTTTTTCAACATACTATATTATGACTTTTTATGACATACTATACTATGACTTTTTATGACATTCTATACTATGACTTTTTTCGACATGCTATACTATGACTTTTTTCGACATGCTATACTATGACTTTTATCGACATACTATACTATGACTTTTTATGACATTCTATACTATGACTTTTTTCGACATGCTATACTATGACTTTTTTCGACATGCTATACTATGACTTTTTATGACATTCTATACTATGACTTTTTTCGACATGCTATACTATGACTTTTTTTGACATGCTATACTATGACTTTTTTCAACATGCTATACTATGACTTTTTTAATTATTTTTTTCGACATGCTATACTATGACTTTTTTCATGACTTTTTTCAACATACTATACTATGACTGTTTTCGACATGCTATACTATGACTTTTTTCGACATGCTATACTATGACTTTTTTCGACATGCTATACTATGACTTTTTTCGACATACTATACTATGACTTTTTTCGACATGCTATACTATGACTTTTTTAATGACATGCTATACTATGACTTTTTTCATGACTTTTTTCAACATACTATACTATGGCTTTTTTTGACATACTATACTATAACTTTTTATGACATTCTATACTAGGACTTTTTTCGACATGCTATACTATGACTTTTTTCGACATGCTATACTATGACTTTTTTCGACATGCTATACTATGACTTTTTTCGACATGCTATACTATGACTTTTTTCGACATACTATACTATGACTTTTTTAATTACTTTTATCGACATACTATACTCTGACTTATTTCATGACTTTTTTCAACATGCTATACTATGACTTTTTTCATGACTTTTTTCGACATACTATACTATGACTTTTTTAATTACTTTTTTCGACATGCTATACTATGACTTTTTTAATTACTTTTTTCAACATACTATACTATAACTTTTTTTATTTACTTTTTTTGACATGCTATACTATGACTTTTTTTGACATACTACACTATGACTTTTTTCGACGTGTTGTGACTAGCATGACTTTTGTGACGGCCCCTGTCTCTAATCACTGCAAGTATGCGTTTGTCCTTTTGTCCCTAGAGAGCAGATTACCTGATGCAGAGCACCTGGTCCGGGAACAGGGAGAGCATAAAGGCCCTGCTCTCGCGTTGCTCATGAGGGGTGTTTTCTCCGGTGTACGCGGAGTTATCCCTCCAGTCGCTGCCGGTTATCTTTGGTTTTGGTTGTCTTTAGTTTCGCTGACAACACCCACACTTCACTTCACACGCATCCACGTTGACATTACTGACGGACACACCTCATAGAGCTAACTATTTCTTTATTTAGTAAAAATAAATACTTTTCTTTACCATCATCTGTTGTCCTTGCCGTATTTGTCATGGCCTAGGAGCCGGGTTATGAAACTTTTTTAATGACTTTTTTCGACATGCTATACTGTGACTTTTTTTTAATGACTTTTTTCGACATACTATACTACAACTTTTTTAATAACTTTTTTTGACACACTACTTTGACTTTTTTCATGACTTTTTTCGACATACAAAAAGTAACACTAATACCATAGTATAGCATGTCGAAAAAAGTCATGAAAAAAGTCATAGTATAGCATGTCGAAAAAAGTCATGAAAAAAGTCATAGTATACATGTCGAAAAAAGTAATTAAAAAAGCCACAGTATAGCATGTAAAAAAAAGTCATAGTATATTATGTCGAAAAAAGTCATAGTATAGCATGTCATAATATACTATGACTTTTTTAATTACTTTTTTCGACATGCTATACTATGACTTTTTTCGACATGCTATACTATGACTTTTTTCAACATGCTATACTATGACTTTTTTCATGACTTTTTTCGACATGCTATACTATGACTTTTTATGACATACTATACTATGACTTTTTTCATGACTTTTTTCGACATGCTATTCTATGACTTTTTTCGACATGCTATACTATGACTTTTTTCGACATGCTATACTATGACTTTTTTCAGGACTTTTTTCGACATGCTATTCTATGACTTTTTTCATGACTTTTTTTGACATACTATACTATGACTTTTTATGACATGCTATACTATGACTTTTTTCATGACTTTTTTCGACATGCTATTCTATGACTTTTTTCATGACTTTTTACGACATACTATACTATGACTTTTTATGACATGCTATACTGTCATAAAAAAAGTCATGAAAAAAGTCATAGTATAGTATGTCAAAAAAATTAATGAAAAAAGTCATAATTTAGTATGTCAAAAAAAGTAATTAAAAAAGTCATAGTATAGTATGTTGAAAAAAGTCATAGTATAGCATGTCGAAAAGTCATAGTATAGCATGTCGAAAAGTCATAGTATAGCATGTCGAAAAAAGTCATAGTATAGTATGTTGAA
The DNA here is from genome assembly GCF_023349555.1 of Cebidichthys violaceus. NCBI lineage: Eukaryota > Metazoa > Chordata > Actinopteri > Perciformes > Stichaeidae > Cebidichthys > Cebidichthys violaceus. Next base: position 405,177 of record NW_027176550.1, on the reverse strand, counting down.
AAAAGTCATAATATAGCTTGTCGAAAAAAGTCATAGTATAGTATGTCAAAAAAAGTCATAGTATAGCATGTCGAAAAAAGTCATAGTATAGAATGTTGAAAAAGTCATAGTATAGTATGTCGTAAAAAGTCATAAAAAAGTCATAGTATAGTATGTTATGTGATAAAAGCCAGTTTGCAATGAAAGTCATTCACACTTTCAAACAAATTCATTCTCTGATGGAACCAGCTTCAGGACGTATCACGTTTGTCTTGTTGTACAAGAACAACCAGGGATCCAACTGCTGATCTTCTTCTGCTGTTCAGGTTCAGACTAATATACACTGCTAACAATATAACATATTATTAATGTGCTTCTGAATGTAAAACACATAATTAGGACGTTTAAATGGATTTCCCTAATGCTGCCTAATAAATAAATAAATCATCTTAAAATAACCTCTCAAATGACAAATAAGTAAGAAAAATTTAGTTTTCGTCTGTAATTCAGATTGAAACATCAACATTTGTTATTGTTGTTAAATGAAAGTAGAAGTAACTAATAAATAATAAAATGTAGTAGAGTTGAAAGTTTTGTGAAGTTTAATTGTATAAAAAAACAATAAAAACATTTCTAGAACACACGAGTGGATTACAGATACATAAATACACTGTAAAAAATAAAACAAGTTGTGGATTTAGACATTGGACAGTGGATTTCTCAGGAGCTGTCAGTAATATCAAAGTAAAGCTTAAACAAGTTAGACACAAATGACAAAAATCATTTCAGAAAAAAACTACAGAAGTTACATCTCCAGACTGAATAAATGGCCGAATATTATTATTCCAGATCCACACATTCATTTTCATTCAGTCTTTAATTCAATCATTCTAGAGGGCAGAAACAAACATTGTTGTAATAACAGAACAATGCACACAAGTCGTCTTCTTCTCTCTTTGAAAAGTTAGTCGTGATTTCCACTCCTGCAGTTATTCATAAATAGATGAATGTAATCTAGAAAACATAAAAAATGGTCATCATCATCTCTCAGAGTTCAAGGAGACGTATTTAAAGAGACAGTAGTGATGTTAAGAAGTGTGTTTGTAAGTACTTCTACACAGTCAGAGTATTACTACAGTAGATATTTTAGTGAATGGAGTCTGGTGGGTAAATATGGCGTTCACTTAAACTGATATTGATTCTTTCAGGAGTGTAAAATACATCCACAGCAGTACATCTACTGTAGTAATACACTGACTGTGTAGAAGTACCTCATAGAGACACACTTCTACACATCACTACTGTCCCTTTAAGTGAGTTGTTCTTAAAGGGGCGTGACTGTTTTCATCTATGTGGTTAACCACGGAAGTGAAAATCCGGCTCACAATTTCCCCCAGTGGGTTATGAAGTAACTTCTTGAGAAACACGAGAGAGAGAACATGAGTTTGTGTTTTCCATAAAGACTCAAGTTTCTTCTTTCATCAGCTTCTTTCTCAGACGTTCAAACAAACACCGTCATGAATTAAAGGCAGAAGAAGAAAAGCTCACTGTGGTCCGTCAATCTGAGTCCCATCATGGATGTTGACGTAGTTCCCTTCATCATCATCATCACTGTTATCATCACTGTTATCGTCACTGTCATCATCTTCATCATCATCTTCTTCAGTGTCGCTTTGAGCCGACAGATCTAGAGTTGATCCTGAAAAGAAACATCACAATGATTCAGTATTTCTACTGTGTGGTAAAATACTTTTACTTGAGTATTTTTACACTGTGGTATTACTACTTTTACTTGTACCAGAGTATTTCTACACTGTGGTATTACTACTTTTATTTGTACCAGAGTATTTTTCCCCTGTGGTATTAGTGTTATTACTGAAGTTAAGGACCTGAGTACTACCTCCACCACTGTAAAGTATTATGTACTTTGTAAAAACTTCAGCTGCTCAGTTTGTGACCAACAGTCTAAAACATAAAGACAAACAGGTGATCACATGACACTAACGGGTGATCACATGACACTCAGGGGTGATCACATGACACTCAGGGGTGATCACATGACACTCAGGGGTGATCACATGACTCTAACGCTTCCTGTGTGAAACACCACCGAGGAAGAAAAATCAAACTCACTTTGAAAGTGCAGCGGCTCCACATTCAGATAGTCTTTGTCCTCTGAGGAGACCAGAAGAAGAAATATGTCAATTCATATGAACAAATGAAAATAATAGAAGAAGAAATAACAAATAAGACAAACTCACCTTTCTTCTCTGGGACGTTTTCATAATCATGTCGAACATCTGGAGATGAAAACAAAACAGCTGATTGGTTTATATTGATTCAGTAATCTACTTATGCTCAATGATGCATTAGAGATAATATACAGTAAACTAGAGACAATAAAGATAATATATATAAAATCAGAGATGATATAAAGTATATTAGAGATTATCAAGATAATATCCAGGACATTAGAGATAATATCTAGAACATTAGAGATAATATCTAGGACATTAGAGATAATATCCAGAACATTAGAGATAATATCCAGGACATTAGAGATACTATCCAGGACATTAGAGATAATATCTAGAACATTATAGATAATATCCAGAACATTAGAGATAATATCTAGGACATTAGAGATAGTATCTAGAACATTATAGATAATATCTAGAACATTAGAGATAATATCTAGGACATTAGAGATAGTATCTAGAACATTAGAGATAATATCTAGGACATTAGAGATAATATCTAGGACATTAGAGATAATATCCAGAACATTAGAGATAATATCCAGGACATTAGAGATACTATCCAGAACATTAGAGATAATATCTAGAACATTATAGATAATATTCCAAACAGTAGAGTTAATATCCAGAACATTAGAGATCATATCCAAAACATTAGAGGTAATATCCAGAACATTAGAGGTAATATCCAGAACATTAGAGATAATACACAGAACATTAGAGATCATATCCAGAACATTAGAGATCATATCCAGAACATTAGAGATCATATCCAAAACATTAGAGATAATATCCAGAACATTAGAGGTAATATCCAGAACATTAGAGATAATACACAGAACATTAGAGATAATATACAGAACATTAGAGATCATATACAGATTATAGAGATAATATACAGTACAATAATCCATTGGTTAAAGAGGTAATTAAAGTAAAAGGCTTTTAACTGAATCCCAAAAGCAGCTCTAAATGAACCTCTAAAGTCTGAATTTGTGTTTGTGTTTTCCTGACTGTACCTGAACTGGGCGTCGAGGCTCGGCTCTGATTGGTCTGAGGGGTCACTCCTTCGGGTATCACGATTCTGCAGAAACCACAGAAGAAGAGACGATCAGCTGTGAATTACTTACATAAGTAGAAAAGCCCCAGAGGCTCATGGGAAAGAGGAAACCTACATGTAGCCGGGGTCTTCTGCATCACTCTCTGTGTTTATGTAGTCAGAACCTGAAGAAGACAACAGGTGGGACATGGTTTTTGTTATCCAAGTCACAGGCCGGTTCCAGGACCTGGCAAACAAGTCCAAAGTCGAGGCCACCAAGTCCCGAATCAAGACAAGCAAGTCTTGGAAAACAGGTCTCAAGTTGAGGCCACCAAGTCCAAAGTCGAAGCCAACAAGTTTTTGCAATCAAGTCTCAAAGAATAGTCACCAAGTCGCAAATCAAGAGCAACAAGTTACAGGTCTTGGCAATCAAGTCCAAAGTCGAGGCCAACAAATATTAAGTTTGTTACAGACAATTCTATCATTTTTGCTTTTTTCTTGTGACAGTTTGATGTCTACAAATGATTGAAATAAAATAAACATGAGAAGATAAATATAGAAGAGCTCACGGCTCATAGAAATGAATGCTGAGGTCAATTTTAAGAGTTTTTCCTCAACATTTACTGATATTCCTCCGAGCCGTTAAAAAGCAACAGGACTCCTCATTATGATGTTTGCAGTCTAGTACAATGCATATAAAAATGATTGAATGCTGAATGTGAATCTTCTGCTGCAGTTGAAGACAACGGGATCTTACCGTCTGCTGGATTCTCATAACTTGGATTACTTTCTGGAAGAGAGAAAAAAAGTCAGATTGTTATTGTTAGATTTTTAGATTAAAGTACAACAAAGTGTAAAAATATGAACAAACTAATATCTGAGATAAACTGCAGTGAAAGCACATCTACCTGTTAATATAAATATAAATTCTATACAAATATTACTTAATATTACTGAAATGAAAGACAACAACATGTTAGAATCAGACTTCTTTAATGAGAAGTGAGAAGAACCGGACCGGTCTCTGTCGGGGTGATGGGTCTGTGTCTCCGCTGAGCTCCAGGATCAGCTGACGGTAAACTGAGAATAAAAACACATCAGATGTTTCACACTTTTATACATTTTCTGTCCAAATCAAAGCTCAAGAAGCTACTGAGATCTGGCCACTGGTGTAATGTGTATAAATACTTTGAATCAAGTACAAATATGAGGTACCTTACTTGAGTATTTAGATTTGATGCTAATTTCTCCACTACATTTCAAAGACAAATAGTGTACTTTGTTACTGCACTACATTTAGTTTCAAGCTTTTGTTGGTTTCATTTTACATAGAAAATGAACTCAGATCAGATGTATTGTTATAGATTAGAGGCCATGTTGATTAACAAGTGTTTTTAGTAATGTGACTGATATTCAGTGTGAAGCTACATGAAGGGTTAAATTGTCCCAAAATAAAAACTTTTTGCTGGTTATACTTTGGTACTATTACTCAAATATAATTTTAAATGCGGGCCTTTTAGTTGGGCTGTTATTTTAAATTGAAGTATTGTTACTTTTACTTAAACGATATATTTACTTTCTACACTACCGAATCTGTATGACAGTATTAAAATACGGCAGCGTATTGCTGTCAGCAGGAAAAGAAAAACGGGTCAGATTCAAGTTATAACAAGATGTTTTTCATGTTATTACGACATACAAACGTATATAATAACAAACTATTCTTGTATACTATTTATCTTGATATAAAGTGATCCTTATTAGTGAACACATACTTATCACTGTAACTTATGATATAACATGAAAACATCTTGTTGTAACAAGAAAAACATCTTTTTAAAACGCAAAAATATGTTGTTATACCTGATCCATTTTTATTTTTCTGGTGTGGCAGCAATACGTTTCAATATAAATTGGGAACAATACAGTAGAGAAACAAAAATGTCTCAGTACAATAAAAGTAATTGTAAAGCTTTAAATGTTTCCAGAAAGAACAGACGGCTCCAACACTGAACAAAGACGTTAAGAACCAGCAGAAGTCGATGCATTGAGGCTGTGTGGGCTCACCAGGTGAGTTTTGTTAGAATAAAGTAACTCACTAAGGGGACAGCAGGTTGGAGGAAAGGTGGATGGAGTTCAAGCCAGGGTTCGGCTGGGCTGCAAATCAACAAGAGAGAAAGTCACCTTCATCATCATCAAAAACAAGACGAGTGTAAATGACGACATCATCAGCGTAGAGTCGAAGTCAGCTTAATGATATACAAAGACACTGACATGGTCGTTTATACCAAACTATTGGACATTATCAATGTTAACAACAATGTTCTTACAGGGGAGTGAGGTCACTTATTAGAGACTAGTTTGCCTATATTCACTTATGTCACTGCTGAACTTTTATATTGAGGAATAAGAACACATTTTTATTGAGACATGCAAAGTGATCATTGAGGCAGAATTGCGTTTCTACCAAATAAAGAGAACACTGGATTTACAGGATAAAAACAGTAAAAAACTGTAAATTCCGCATGAAAGCAGCTGTGGATGTTCAGAGAACCTGCAGCCTCTCTCACTGCTAGATGCTGTTTACCTTTTCTCCCATACAGCTAATCTAGAATACGTTAAGTGAAGAAATGTGATATTTTCTGTACCATAATTCTCTTTTTTGTATAACTGTTAATATGTTTGAATGCTGACTTGTGCACTGACAATAAAATATGTCTATTCTATTAAATACATAGTTATATGTTTTAATTATGAGACTGTTTTTCTTATTGTTCCTGCATCATTTATCACTAAAAATGTACTTACACGGATGGATGACTCTGAATTGAGTGGATCTGATTGACAGAAAGAACAAAACATTCAGTGATCATCTCATATGAAACTGTAAAACTATTATCATCACCTATGTTCTGGAGAGGTTGAAAGAAAAAGACTTACGGCATGTAGTCCTCTGAAGCATTCGCTTGTCTGATGGACACTGATGGGAGGAAACAGAGAGACATAAGCTATTTATTGAGTTAACATGAACATGGATGTGGTTTATAATCACAGCGTGTGACATTCAGGTCATTGTGAACCACGTATTGGTGCAGTGTGAAGCCAGACGTTGTCCCACCCAGAGGGCCTTTGTTTCTGCATTTCAGACAGACGACAGCCAGGAGGACAACAGAGACAAAGATGGCGGCCGCCATAACCCAGATGAGCCAGGAGACGGCCATGTTTGATCTGAGGGAGGACAGAAGAGGACAACATGAGACGTTTAACTCTCTCCTCCTATTAGATGGATTCAGATGAAACTCATCATACAAACTGCTTTTCTAAGTAGTAATTGTGTTTCTATAGAGTCCACGTCGCAGCTGCCGCCAACAAAACCTCATTCACATTTCTGTCGTTTTAAAGATCTGAGACGTAATCGGATCTCCAGCAGATTAAACATCTCAGCGGTCTCCAAATGTCAGCTTTGAAACTAAGAAATACAACTTGTATTTTTAAAAACGCCACTCCACTTTGATGGTGGAGTGGCGTTTTTAAACAACTATTAGATACAAAACCATTCATGGTCGCCAGAGGATGAAACCTACTGACTTTGGTGAGCTGATCTTTCCTTTAACGCCAACAGCAGGTTATCCCACAGTAAGATTTCTTAACTTTGACATTTATGGTTTTGAACGGATTAAGATGATAATTTGTTCAGATATTCATGATCCTCAGAGGATGATTCCCTCTGACTTTAGTGATGCTGAGGTTTCCTCCAGCTCCACCAGCAGGTTATCTAGTAAAATAACTCAACATCCACCAGATGGTTTGGCACAGCATTAGTTTTCAAATGTTTAATTTTCTTAAGATTTATTAAATTTGACATTTGTGTTGACAGTAGATTATTTCACTCTTTCTGTGTCTTTCTTTAATTTCATATATATGTACCTAATGTAAACGATGATTATTATAAAGTTTAAGTTTATTTCATTGACAGCAGAAGATCCTGTTCGTCTCTTTCTGAGTGAAAAAGATCAACAAAGTTATTGTTCATCCTGAAAGATGAAGCACATTTCATCATTTCAGTTTCAGACTTACTTCACAGAAATGTAACCTTTACCAAACTTCTGCATGTGTCTCAGAACATGTGCACTTCATGACTCTGTGATATAACGATTGAAGGTTTTTGTCAGAAGGAGAATCTGACGATCGTCTGTGAGTCACACAGGAAGTAGAGCCATGAGACACGAGGCGCCGCTGACACTAAACATCACCTTCTTTCCTCTGAACGCTCCACTACCAACCTCACCGACTGGAAAACAGCTTTTATTACGGTGAACATGGAACCTCCACAGGGCTGGAGGAGGTATTCAGGCCCTTTACTGCAGTAAAAGTACTACTGTTAAAATACTCCGTTGCAGTAAAAATGTTCCTTCAGTAAAAGTGTGTCAGTTTAATCAAGAAACAGAATAAGTTAGAAACACTTCATATGTTCTGTGAGTAAAACTCTAAAGTAACTAAAGTAACTAAAGCTGTGAGATACATGTAGTGAAGTAGAAGTACATGAAACGAAAAGACTCAAGTACAAGTAGCTCAAAGTTGTACTTGATGAAATGTATTTAGTTACTTTCCACCCACTGCAGGCATTAAAATATGTCATCGTGTGCAGACTGAACGGCAGCCATCTTGTGTCTGGTGGTGCCGTCTTTCATAAAAAAGGTCAAAGTAGAAGAAGTGTGACAAAGTTCAAAGTAGAGAAGCAAGGTAGTGAAACGTGTTCCTATCTGTCAGTTAAACTTCTGATCTGATAAAATACTTGTTTTAATGTTTAAAGTATCATCTGTCTCTGCTGCATTACAGTTTAAAATGATCCTTCAAAGTAAAGAAACACAAGAAGATTATCTACTTTAGTTTTTACTAAAGTAAATAATCTTCTTGTGTGTATTTAAAAAAACACACTCTGTACAAGAAATATTCTATTTATCTGACATTTAAGTTAACATATGTGGTGCAGTACTATACTATTAATGTACTACTAGTACACAAAAGTTAAATGCTCTATTTTAACATTCTACAACAACACAACACAACGTTACGAATACTTTTACTTCTGGTACTTTTAGTACATTTTCCACTATACTGGTGTACTTTTATTGGAGTAACATTCTGAATGCAGGACTATTTCCTTGTAATGGAATATTTTGACAGCGTGGTATTTCTACTTTTACTGAGGAAAAGAGTACTTTGTAATACTAACTGCAGCTGTCAGATGGAAGTAGAAAGTATGAAAAAGGAAACACTCGTTCAGACCTGATTATCTGTGTGATGTCAAAGTACAGGAAGTCACTTCTTATCAATAATTATTGATTCGGATGATACGGGGAAAGACAGCCGACGTCTTCGTCTGATGAAGAAACATCAGAGATGAAAAGTTATTCATGGATATTATTAAACCCTGAGAAGATGAAATGAAACGGGTCGAATTAAAGACGGTTTAAGTTAAAGTCACCAAAAGTGTTGCTTCTTTAGGGACAAAACTTCAGTGCAGCGGTTGATTAAATCTGATGAATTTGATTCAGGAGACAAAAGAGAAGTCAAAGCTTCATGTGTTTAAAGCTGCATTCTCTCTAGTGTCCAACAGGGGGCGACTCCTCTGGTTGTATAGAAGTCTAGTCTAAAATAACTCTACTTCTCTCTTGATTTATTCCCTCAGTAAACATTGCAAACATGAGTTTATGGTCTCAATCTCTAGTTTACAGTCTTCTTCAATACAGCATGATGTTCATTTAGTACATTATGCTCCATTTAGAGTCAAACAGACCATAAAGCAGGGGATGCTTTAGGGGCGGGGCTACACGCTGATTGACAGGTCTCTACCACGGAGTTGTCTGTGGTTTCACTTCACGAAAGTGAACTGGAACATTTCCTTATTCAGTGTTCTGTTGTTCTTAGATCCGCCCTTAAGTGATGTAACGTGTTCATCACTTTAATGTTGCAGCTGGTAAAAGTGGAGCTTGTTTTAAAGACTCTGCATCTTTATTATTATCAATAAAGTTTCATCTTAACTGATAATAACAGCTCTTAATTAATTTGTTCATTGCATTTTGCATCATTATTGTCATTATGAGTCTAAAGCTCATAGATGTAGTAGTATAAAGTAGTATAAAATGGAAATAATTGAGTACAAATACCTCAAAAATGCAAAGGTAAATGTGTCACTTGCATTAAAAACTTCAAAGTTGAGAACTTAAACTTGTATCAGAGTATTTGTACTTGTACTGAAGTAAAACACCAGTGCCGTGGAACTTGAGCTCCGTGGAACTTGAGCTCCGTCTCACGTGAAACACGAAGAGATGCTCAGCTTCTCCTCCTCCAGGTGCATGCTGGGAAACAAAGCAAGGTTCCTCCGCCACGCAGAGGTCACAGGTGAACAATAAAGGGGACGGAGGACTCACCTAGACCTGAGGACGGACGGCGGTCGTACGAGGAGGACGGAGGACGGGTCCACATGAGGCGACTCTACTGCAACCGAACATCCGCCATGTCTGGAGACGTCTTCGCTCGGGTTCTGATCTGGAGTCTGATCTTCGGCGACCTACTTCAGCCGGTTCCTCCCTCTTTCTCCTCCTCCTGCAGCCAATCACCTCCCTTCACCTCCCGCCACCAACCCCGAGGTGCTCGTCTTCTGCAGGGTTTCTGAGGAGAAAGGAGACGATGGATGAGTCACGTTTGTCCAACGAGACGTCGTCCTCTGAAAGTTCAGAAGACACAGAGAAGCGTTTAAAAAAGAAAACCTGGTCTAAAGAACGAGCGGGAGACAAAACTTGTGACTCATCGACATCAAAGTTCTCAAAGTGTGTGTGGGCTGATCAGACTGCAGATCTCACACCAACACCTCCAACCAATCAGCAGACTGAGCCGTGAAGCCAAGAAGCTGCAGCGCTGCTGCAAAGAAACCGTCTCGACATCCTCCCTCCTACCAACAGGAAACCACACCGAGGAGAGGAAGCCTCTCTCCTCTCCTCTCTCTCCTCTTCACTCCTCTCTCTCCTCTCTCTCCTCTCTCTCCTCTTCACTCCTCTCTCTCCTCTTCTCTCCTCTTCACTCCTCTCTCTCCTCTTCTCTCCTCTTCACTCCTCTCTCTCCTCTTCACTCCTCTCTCTCCTCTTCTCTCCTCTTCACTCCTCTCTCTCCTCTTCACTCCTCTCTCTCCTCTTCTCTCCTCTCACTCCTCTCTCTCCTCTTCTCTCCTCTTCACTCCTCTCTCTCCTCTCCTACAGCAGAGGAGAGAAACCCCCCATGAGTGAGGAGGGGGAGGCTTCTTTCTGTTTGGTCGTGCAGGTTGAATGGTTCTTGTGATGATCTAATCATTGGGGGGGGGGGGGGGGGGGGGGGGGGGGAGTTCTCAATAAACAGCAGACCCCCACATGTCTCTTGGTCTCTTGACTTCAGGACTTCTTGTCGAGTCACAGCTCTGTGATGAGAACTTTGTTACCTTTTAAAAACGAGGCCTATTTGCAGGCCTCAGCTCGAATAAAGATAAGAAATACCTAATTAATTGTATAAAAAAAAATAAAAAAATAAAAAAATAATATTTTTTTTAATATATTTTTGAGATGAGAAAAATCATGGAACTATCAGAATACATGTTACTGGTTCACATAAGATAAGGATGGAACACAGCAGAACTTGGAAAACTCAAAAGCTTGATCTTGAAAAACAGCACTTTTAGGGTATTGTTTTTTTGGAAAGTATGGGTATCCAAGACTTTTAATATGCTGGGCTCTTAGAACAACTGATATAGGCTCTATATACACAGCTATACATAGATACAGTGAAACATTTATGAATATAGAGCATTTCAAATTAGAAAACTGATCAAATACTCCAATATTTGAATAAAAAAGTATTTTTTAAATTCAAAAACACTCTATATCACTTCTATGTATCACTCATGATGTTCATTGAATCAATAGACCGAAGATTGGACCTTTTTTGAGTGTTTTAAGCTCTTTCTATGCCCTTTTTAGTTATTTAGTTTAAGGTCAAATCCTGCTTCAGACTCTCTGTTCAGGGCTGTATCTCAGCCCCCCCTTCTCCGATTTTCACTATTGAGACATCCTTTGAACCGTAGGAGCCAATAGAATTGCCTGGAATTGAAAGCTAGATGATTGACAGCACTATTAGCCAATAAAGCTCAAAAAGGTCCAGCTCTGAAATCTGATTTGCTGAGCTTCCAACCCTCCCAAGAATCCGAGGAGTGTCGGAGAGACACGAATCGAACGGATTCACACGGAGCACCAGCAGCTGGACAAACATGAAGTGGAAGTACGGAGATATTCCATTTTTTCGCTGAGATTCGACCAAAAGTAAGTACAATATTCGATGAAAGCTGTGTGACTTTTTGTGTTCGAAGCTGAATATCTCTGCGATGGTTTACCGGGGAGAGAAATGGAAACTATGTCCGTAATCTCCGTCAGGCGCTCGTGCTTTTTCATGCTGCATGTTCGTAGGTAGCACGTTGCTAACGGAGTGTAGCAGCCGTTTTCTCCGGTCTGTCCCAGTCATATCGAGTATGATTTATGATATTTTGTTATTTGTTTGCTTGGCTGATGGGAGATGTGTTTGTCTCGTGTAGAAGTGACCTAGTTCATGTTGTTCCCAGGACGCTGAGGTTTCTGCAGAACTATAACATCACTATATTCGTTCTTCGTGGGTTCTCTGCCAGTTACTTTTAACACAAAACTCTCTAAGTTTTGATGTACTCTGCGTCCAAATGGGGGACCTACGGGTGTATCTGGTTCACTTCTGCTCCTTTCAGTGAAGATTTTTACATTTGAATGGATTCAGAGGCCGTTGTTGTAACGTGGATTTGAAAAGAGGTAGAAAGAGAAAACAGATCTTTTACTTTCAGGTTCTTTAAACGATTATTAATATCTCATCAATAACTATCATGGATGTAAAGATCCAGAGGAGGAAAGTCCACCTGAGCAGAGGATCAAGTCTCTGTTCACTAATCCAGCCGGCCACGTGCATGATAGTGCACGTGAGAGTGCCTTTTTTAGTGCATGTGAGCATGCCTTTTTAGTGCACGTGAGCGTGCCTTTTTTAGTGCATGTGAGCGTGCCTTTTTAGTGCACGTGAGCGTGCCTTTTTTAGTGCATGTGAGCGTGCCTTTTTAGTGCACGTGAGCGTACCTTTCTTAGTGCATGTGAGCGTACCTTTTTTAGTGCATGTGAGCGTGCCTTTTTAGTGCACGTGAGCGTGCCTTTTTTAGTGCACGTGAGTGTGCCTTTCTTAATGCATGTGAGTGTGCCTTTCTTAGTGCACGTGAGCAGGGTTTTCTTAGTTCATGTTAGTGCATGTGGAGACCCGGATCAATACCGATGTGCATGTGATCATGTTAGATCCTCAGACTGTATTTAAGAAGAGGACGAAGTCGTCATGACGTCCCTCGTTGGTTTGTCTTCGGTTTTGAAGCCTCTAGTTTGGCGATTTGGCCGTCGCCATCTTGTTTTTTAGCAGCCAGTGAACAGGAAGTGACCATATCTGGACTGAGGAGGAGTGACGTAGAGACGGCGTATACGTCTCTGGTAGAGACCTGTCAATCACCGTGTAGCCCCGCCCCTAAATCATCCCCTGGTTTATGGTCTGTTTGACTCTAAATGGAGCATAATGTACTAAATGAACATCATGCTGTATTGAAGAAGACTGTAAACTAGAGATTGAGACCATAAACTCATGTTTACAATGTTTACTGAGGGAATAAATCAAGAGAGAAGTAGAGTCATTTTAGACTAGACTTCTATACAACCAGAGGAGTCGCCCCCTGGTGGACACTAGAGAGAATGCAGCTTTAACACATGAAGCATTGACTTCACTTTTGTCTCCTGAATCAAATTCAGTCAACCTCTGGTTCTGAAAAGTAGCTTCATATTTGTTTTGTTTACATTGAATTTCCCTCTTACGTTATGTTTGTTATTCACCAACACATTAAAGCAAATTGTTCTTCAGTGAAAACCTTCTTGTCAATAAACACCTAATAATAATAACAATAATAATAATAATAATAACAATATTTTGAGGTCTGATCTCTACTTATTTTCTCCAATAATAATGATAATTTACCTCCTTATTAATTAAACATTTCCATCAAGTGTAAACACACACGTTACAAGTTAATTCTCCTTTAATAGTTCACAAAACAGCTGCTAAAATAATTTGAGGTTAAACAAACAACATTTGAGTATTAACATTCATCAAAAAGTGTTTTTGTCTTTAAATAACTGTGTGTGTGTGTGTGTGTGTGTGTGTGTGTGTGTGTGTATACACACACACACACACACACACACACACTATTTATATATATATATATATATATATATATATATATATATATATATATATATATATATATATATATATAAATAATGTGTGTGTGTGTGTGTATATATATATATATATATATATATATATATAATGTGTGTGTATATATATATATATATATATATATATATATATATATATATATATATATACACACACATATGAGTTCTACCTGCTGAGTCGGTCCACTTGGAGAAGCTCTGAACCAGAAACCTTTAAAATAAAACCGTTTCTTTGAAGAAAAAAAAATGTAAAGTTTACTGAAGATCAATAAAAAGAATCAAAAGATTCTCTGATCTTTATGTTTAGAACATTAGTGTTTTAATTCAAACATAAAACACATGATATATATATATATAATAATAATAATAAAGCGTCTGCTGTGTATAAAATGACTCTTGTTGGTTACAGAGGATTTGACTGATCCAGACCAGCCAGTAGAAGAGAAAGAAACGGATCGTTTGACTCCACAGATCAACTTCTGTTTGAGTCTCTCACCGTAACCGTTTACAACAAATCCTCAAAAAGAAGAAAAGAAAAAGTTCCCTCATGTTGTTAAAATTATTTTAAAAAAAAGTATAATTTCAAGAATTCAAAAATAAACATGTTTCTGCATAGCAGAGAGTCCTAAAAAACAGGAAACATCCAGAACTCAGATCAGAACGCTGGACACCGGGACTCTGGTGGAGCGGCCGCTCTTTGGGACCACGATGGGCTCGTCGTCTGTAAACAACAACAATAATAAGGTTAACAACAACGTCAACAACAACAACAAGGTTAACCACAATAACAATAACAAGGTTAACAACAACACTAACACGCTTAACAACAACAACACGCTTAACAACGTCAACAACAACAAGGTTAACAACAACAGCACTTAACAACGTCAACAACAACAAGGTTAACAACAACAACAAGGTAAACAACAACAAGGTTATTTATATACACTCATCATCATATATTGTACTTTTTACTGTACTACACCTCAGAGGTACATATTGTACTTTTTACTGTACTACACCTCAGAGGTACATATTGTACTTTTTGCTGTACTACACCTCAGAGGTACATATTGTACTTTTTACTGTACTACACCTCAGAGGTACATATTGTACTTTTTGCTGTACTACACCTCAGAGGTAGATATTGTACTTTTTGCTGTACTACACCTCAGAGGTACATATTGTACTTTTTGCTGTACTACACCTCAGAGGTAGATATTGTACTTTTTACTGTACTACACCTCAGAGGTACATATTGTACTTTTTGCTGTACTACACCTCAGAGGTAGATATTGTACTTTTTGCTGTACTACACCTCAGAGGTACATATTGTACTTTTTGCTGTACTACACCTCAGAGGTACATGTAAAGTAAACTTTATTTGTGGAAAATGTAGAATAAAATGTTTATGATGAAATTTAAATTTTAAGCTTCATTTTGGCTGCTTTTTCTGATGGAAGTGTTCGTCACACATGATGCGTTCAAGGACCGTCGTAAACATGAAACCTTATGATTCCTTATCCTGCTGTGATAAACGGTGTAGTTTAAAGGAAACATGATCCGATACGAAGCGATCGTCCGGTCTCACCTGTGGGGGCGTAGCTCTCGGCCCGGTCGCGGTCTCCCTTGATGAAGAGGGCGGTGGCGAGGAAGAAGCCTCCTCCGATCACGGCCACGAAGGAGCAGAGCAGCAGAGAGAGCTGCAGGGAGCGGAACTGCCACAAGAAGGAGTCCGTCCTCCTCAGAGAGTCCGACACCTGAGACACAGGAGAACCACTCAGACCTGGAGTACACACGTGAGGTACTTGTACTTCACTTTTCATAATACAGCTTTAGTTACTCTACTAATTCATATCTTTAAACACAAAACACATGAAGAGGTTATAGTAACCTGATGTTCATTCATTTATTAGTAATAATGTTCATCAATTAGCCGAAATATACAAATATATGAATCAATATATACACATAATAAAAATAATATATTTATTAAAGTTATTTATTCTTAGAGTAATTACTCTACTTTGTATCTTTGCGATAATTTAATTTATTTCTCTTTAATCTTGAACAGATAACTCTTTTCTGTAAGTTCTTGTTTTACAATCGTTAATATTAATTATGATTATTTATTGTATTTAAACGTCTGGATGTTTCTGTGGCTGATTTAAACAAGATGGTGAAGAGGTTCATCCTTCTTCTTTAAACAAGTAAACAGTCTTATAATTAATATCTTTCTAAAAAATAAATAAAAGTAATTATTTATTTATTTATTTATTATTGGGGGATATTTGCTGCATTTCTCGATAATAATAAAGCCATTAAATACCCCAAAGACCATGTGTGTGTGTGTGTGTGTACAGGTGTGTGTGTGTGTGTGTGTGTGTAGGTGTGTGTGCGTACAGGTGTGTGTGTGCGTGAGTACAATTGTAGGTGTGTGTGTGTACGTGTGTGTGTTTGTGTATACGTGTAAGTGTACACAGGTGTGTGTATACGTGTAGGTGTGTGTGTGTGTGTGTGTGTGTGTGTGTGTGTACATACCACTCCTATCAGGTAGGGACTCCCTGCGTCTCCCAGTAGATGTGAGATGACGATCTGAAACGCTTCAGCTGTGGAGCGACGAGTCGGAGGAACGACGTACTGAGAACAGAGTTTACTTCATTCATTCATCCGCTACACAAAAACACATATTCAATCTTTAAATGTGTACAAATATGAGACTCCAAGACTAGTGCAGAAGTTAAAATATAGAGATAAATATAATATATTAAATAAAATGTGTTTTCCAAATATTTAACTTTTCATGAGATGAGCTTCAGAAGAAAGTGCATTTTAATTTAACTATAAATAATAATAATAATAATAATGACTTTATTTTTATAAAACTGCTTTCATAAATAAAACTACAGAAAACTCAACAAAGCAAAACTAACTGATAAAACAATCAATACAATAAAAGCAAACTAAGAAATATAAAATTAACTTAAATAAAAGTAAAAACTTAAAAACATAAGTTAAGTTAAAACCCTAAAATAAAGCAGTAAAGAAGTCAACGTGAATTCTATCTCACTGCTTCATGAGCACTGTTCCTTTAAGAGTTCCTCGTACGTCTACAGAGAGAACAAGGTTTCCTCACCAGCAGTATATCGGCCACGATGGCCCAGTTCATGGAGAGGAAGGTCTCTCCGAGGAAGATGAAGACCTGAGAGGACGGACGAGAAGCATCACCACCATTTCATTTCACATGTTCATTAACTGACGTGTCCTCCGGCTGAGGCTCCTGAGGGACTCACGTATGTGGCGACGGTGCTGGCCTGAGCGAAGACGATGGCGAGGTAGAGGAACGGCGCCGAGAGGAGCAGCCCGGCGGCGCAGACCAGCGGGTCGGCTCGGTCCGTCCTCGTCCTCAGACGCCGACTCACCAGCACGCCGCTGGCCACGCCCAGCACACCTGTCACGCAGGTGATCACCCCGAAGATCAGACTGCGGGAGGAGAAACGCAGCGTCAGGACCACGGACGGGAGAAGAGGACGTAGAGACGCCGTATACGTCTCTGGTAGAGGCCTGTCAATCACTGTGTAGCCCCGCCCCTAAAGCATCCCCTGCTTTATGGTCTGTTTGACTCTAAATGGAGCATAATGTACTAAATGAACATCATGCTGTATTGAAGAAGACTGTAAACTAGAGATTGAGACCATAAACTCATGTTTACAATGTTTACTGAGGGAATACATCAAGAGAGAAGTAGAGTCATTTTAGACTAGACTTCTATACAACCAGAGGAGTCGCCCCCTGGTGGACACTAGAGAGAATGCAGCTTTAACACAAGAGGCTTTGGCTTCACTCTTCAGAAGCGGAGGTTGTCTCCTGGTCTGGGTACGGCGGTGCCCTAACCCACAGCAGGAGGTCCACCTGTAGGTTTTACCTGTCCGAGGAGGCGCAGTTGACCTCCAGACAGGGAGGTCTCTCCCCGGTGAACACGGCCGCTCTGTAGAGGAACGTCGGAGCCCAGAGAGCCAGAGAGCCGGTGACGAACGCCACCGCTGTGAAGCCGAAGGTGGACAACACGAAGCTGTAGCTGCAGAGGAGACGCAGGAATCAGGCACAGGTGTTATTCTGCACTGAAGACGTGTTCTAGTTCTCTCTACTTCTACTCATGATGGTTCTGTTTCCACAGAGGAGCAGGACTTTTATTTTGAAGGAATAAACCCCATCATGTGGTGTTGTTGGCGGAGAGACGTTGGACCTACTTCTTGCTGAGAGCCTGCAGGTCCGTCAGCCAGCTGGTCTGCTGCATGTGATGCTCCGGTCGCTCTTCAATGGCTCCTCTTTTAGGCTCTTTGACCACGAAGAGCAGCAGCACCACAGCGACCAGACCCAGACCAGGAGTCACCTGAGGAGAGGAGACCACCGTCATCCTCCAGCACTCAGTAGAACATGTGGTTCTAGTCTCTGATCTCTGATCATGTTACATTAAAAACAACAGGAGGAGAGCTAGTAACGTTAGCAGCACCGCTAACGGCTAACCAACGGAGGTTCACTTCAGTTACATTATTTCCTTATTATTTTAATTGATTCATCCTCCTCCTCCCTCTCTCCTCTCCTCCCTCTCTCCTCCTCTCTCCTCCTCTTACCCGTAGAGCCCAGTGCCAGTCCTGCGCCGCACTACTGACTTGTGACCCGACGATGTATCCGAGACCGCTGACGAGAAGAAAAGAAGTAAAATTAAATATTTATATATATATAAATAAATTATATATATATATAAATAAAATAAATATATATAAATAAAACAAATAAAAGTAAACCCACCTGCCGACAGGGATGGCGAAGTAGAAGATGGAGAGCATGTTGGTCCTCTTCCCCTTCACATACAGGTCAGCGATGATGGTCGGAGCGATGGTGGAGTAACTGGCCTCCCCGACTCCCACCAGACCTCGAGTCAACAGCAGAGCCCAGAAGTGCTGCGGGACCACAAGAGACCAGGAATCATTCAACGGTCCAGGGTTTATGTCGATGTGGTCCAGGGTTTATGTCAATGTGGTCCAGTGTTTACGTCAATGTGGTCCAGGGTTTATGTCAATGTGGTCCCGTGTTTATGTCAATGTGGTCTAGGGTTTATGTCAATGTGGTCCAGGGTTTATGTCAATGTGGTCTAGGGTTTATGTCACTGTGGTCTAGGGTTTATGTCAATGTGGTCTAGGGTTTATGTCACTGGTCCAGGGTTTACGTCAATGTGGTTCAGGGTTTATGTCAATGTGGTCCAGGGTTTATGTCAATGTGGTTCAGGGTTTATGTCACTGGTCTAGGGTTTATGTCAATGTGGTCCAGTGTTTATGTCAATGTGGTCCAGGGTTTATGTCAATGTGGTCTAGGGTTTATGTCAATGTGGTCTAGGGTTTATGTCAATGTGGTCTAGGGTTTATGTCAATGTGGTCTAGGGTTTATGTCACTGGTCCAGGGTTTATGTCACTGGTCCAGGGTTTATGTCACTGGTCCAGGGTTTATGTCAATGTGGTCCAGGGTTTATGTCAATGTGGTCTAGGGTTTATGTCACTGGTCTAGGGTTTATGTCACTGGTCCAGGAGGAGCCTCACCTCTTTGGGGGTGTAGGAGCTGGCCAGCGTCACCACAGACCAGAACGTGATCCCGAAACTCATGATGACCTTCCTGTTGTACCTGTCGCCAAGGTAACCGAAGACCGGAGCCAAAAACATGTAACTGCAGATAAAAACTGAAGAAAAGAAACGTTTAAATAAAGTCACACTCTGAGCACAGAGAGCGAGGAAATACAAGTGATACTGTGTGAAGAACACTGCTGTTAAAAAGAACCTGATCTGTTTAAAGGGTTTACAAAAACAAATGTTGTTGCACTTTTGTTCATATAGCAGTACTTTCAAAATAAAAGTGCGCAGTACACTACTTTTTAATGAATTATTGAACGTTGCGCATAACAATGAGATTAATCACGATTACAAATTGTAATCGTTGCTTTAACTACATTTTACTGAAGGAACATTTTACTGCTACACTGTAGTAGTGGTACTTTCTGCATGTCGTTTCTCTGACTTGATGGATGACTAATGGATGATGTCATGGATGATGTTATTGATGATGTCATGGATGGTTCCTCTTACCCGTCTGGAGGAGGCCGGACTTCTCGTCATTGATCCCAAAATAGTGCTCGATGTCGGGGAGAACACCTGGTGGAGACGACACGCTGGATTTACTTCTTTTAATAAACGCTGAACATCAAAGAGTCTCGACTGAAACAACAACTTTAATGATTCACTTCTTTTCATATTTCAGGTGAAGATGTTTCAGTAAAGTTACAGCTCCACTAGTAACATTAAAGGATCTAACCCTCTTTAATTATCATTTATAAAGTACTGAAAGTTATATTTTACTTCATTAAAGTCTCCACAAGCTTCTCTTTTAGAGTTCAGCGTAGAGATTAAACCTGTGATATCTAATGACGCTCCGGTAAACGGACGCTCTGCGTTCTCTCCCCTGATTGGCCGACGGCCCCCAGGTGTGCTGGTCTACCTGCCACGGTGAAGCGGTCCATGTAGTTCAGCAGGTTGATGTAACAGAGGATGAAGACGGTGACCAGAGATCGAACCCTCGACACGCCGCTGGGAGACTCCTCCCCCTGAGCCGCCGCGCCCCCCGACTCCTCCGTCTCACTGTCGTCTGAGAAGAACGGAGCAGAGTCCACCGTGATCTCACCCAGAGACATGGCCGCTGAGGAGCAGAGGAGGAGCAACAGAGGAGGAGGAGGAGGAGAGAGAGAGGAGGAGGATCAATAGAGGAGGAGGAGGAGAGAGAGAGAGAGGAGGAGGATCAATAGAGGAGGAGGAGAGAGAGAGAGGAGGAAGATCAATAGAGGAGGAGGAGAAAGAGAGGAGGAGGAGCAATAGAGGAGGATCAATAGAGGAGGAGGATCAATACAGGAGGAGGAGAGAGGGAGGAGGAGGATCAATAGAGGAGGAGGAGCAATAGAGGAGGATCAATAGAGGAGGAAGAGGATCAACAGAGGAGGAGGATCAATAGAGATGATTAGTATGTATATATATATATATATATATATATATATATATATATATATATTATATATATATATATATATATATATATATATATATATATATATATATATATATATATATATATATAAAAAAGTTTCCAGTCTTTATGCTAAGCTAACCAGCTTGAGAGTACTTGAGTAAATGTACTATTTGAAATGAAACTTCCCCGTCAGCAGAAGGAAAACCATGAGATCTTGGCTGAAGTGAAACCAGCCAAGTGATCGCATGACTTAGTGAAACCAGTGGTTTCACTAAGTCATGTGATCACCTCAACAATCATTTCGCTGATGTGGAGAAATATATTAGTGACTTTAAATCAACCTCAAAAGAAAATTAATTCTTTAAACTTCGTCTGACGTTAAAACTAAAGATGTCACAAGTTCACCAGCCACAATTATTAATAATAATTATTATTATTATTAATAATTATTAATATTATTATTGCTCATTCCTCTTGAGGGAAATAGAATAAATTAAGTACAAAAATAAAACAGAAGTTAACATAAACATGTAAAATAGATATTATTATATTACTTACATACTTTCTTATTGTATAGAAATGTTGCGTTTTGTTTTGTTATATATATATATATATATATATATATATATATATATATATATATATATATATAAATATATAGAGAGAGAGACATTAGATGATTACATCATATGTTGATCTGGAGCGCAGAGGTGAGACAGAAGGGAGGAGGTCTGCTGGACTTTGTCTCCAAACACGACTCACTGATCAGAGAGATACCAGGAAGTGATCAGATCCTCACTGATCGATACTGACACATTCAAGGTGTTCACAGACTCACGCGGTGTGTGCGCACGAGGACATAATAAGATGACACTCCTAAAAACAGACCAACGGCTCTCTGAGGTCACGGACGCTCAACCAGACTCCATTCACGATTCTGACTGTTTTACGAATGTTTGCCTCACATCAAACGTAACGTTTGTTTATAACCGTTTCGCTGTGATGCGGGACATTTTTAGGGGCCTTCTGGTGAATTCGGCGGTTAAGTTAAGATCATTTTGCACAAGTGTTTTCAGGATTCTGCTAGTTTTACGTACTTAGCTTTACAACAACACGCACGTTCCTTTATACCGATAATGAAAGCGACGCTTTGAACGGAGTCCGGCGTACGAAGAAGTACAAGAGAAGCGCGCGCAGCTCGTCTATTCTGCGGTTAATAGTGCAGCTAAGCTAGCTGGTGTTAGTGTGTTTTTGTTGTTGTTTACCTGGTTGGATGACGCTTCTTTCTTCCTGCCGCCGCTCCAAAATATCGTCTTCGTCACACCGGAACCGTGAACGTTATTTAGAACTCATGACGGTACAATAAAAATAATTCTCCGTAAACACAGTTTTAAAAAATAAAACTAAATGTTTACATCAGAGATGACAATTCTGCACCGCCGCCATGTTGGATCTGACTGCACTTCCGCTCCGCAGCTCACATGACCTCGTTATGGGAACGTCACGTGACGATGATTGGTTCATCTGATTGGTGGGCGACTTTCATCGACATAAATAATTCAAAATAAATACAACAAATTGGTAAATAAATAAATAAAATATTAAATAAATATAAAAAATAAAATGTGAAAAATGTGCAGTTCAATAAAACTAAAATAAATGAATATGCGCATGTAGAAAATTAAATAAATTTAACAATAATTAAAAGTATAAATAAAAACCATTATTACATAAATGTGCAGTTAAATTTGAAAAATAATAATATGCTCATGTATCAAATTAAATAAATAATAATTTATTATACAAAATTACTCATTTTTGTATTAAATTAATTCCTTTGTTTAGTACAGTTTTGAGGCATCATTTTAATTGTATACTACTTTATTCTTGAGAATATTGGACCCTCTCCTCCATTACATTATTTTCACATTTCAGATTAAAATTTTCCTCCAAAACTCAGTTAATAAAATCTACACACTGTTAAAAATAAACAAACAACAATGTTTAAATTAAAGCACCGAGACGTAACTTCTACTCATTTTATTAAATATCTCAGTAAAAAAAGTACAAAGCAGAAGTTATTGTTAAAATAAAAATAAGTTTACAATTGTACAATTATTTATGGGCTCGTATATGTCAACGGCAGTTATAAAAAAAATGTCTCAACATATATTTCCATTATTTGTGTATTTTCATTTTACAGATAAAGTAACTTTTACAAATAAAGTAACTACAGACTGGATCTTCTTTATAAACATATGATGTCGTGAGTTCAATTTAAATCCAAACTTCGATGATGTCGCCGTCCTCCATGTCCAGCTGAGCCGGCGTCTGTCCGTCCGTCACTTTACCGCCATCGAAGAGGAAGCGGACCTTCGTCTGTTCAATGGAGGACATCCGGGACAAGTACTGGGAGAAGACGGAGACCAGGGGAGAATCCTGGACACACACACACACACACACACACACACACACACACACACACACACACACACACACACACACACACACACACACACACACACAGGTTATTAGGTCACAGGTTTGAGTCCCGCTGCTAAAGAACAAACCAGTGAGGTGGTGAAGGAGCGATGAAGAGGAGCTACTCACTCTGTGCACAGAGAACTCCTGGGAGGAGTCTCGGTCTTTGCTCTGCAGCCTCACAGTGATGATGTCGCTGCCGACGATGACGCCTTCCCTTTTATCCTCCGCTGCCATGACGACGCACTCTGAACAACAACAACAACAACAACAACAACAACAACAACAACAACAACAGAAGAAGAACATCAGGTCGACACGCTAGATGTTACAAAGTCACTAAAAACAGAATATACGATTAAAATATCAGAATTATGCATAATTTACTCTTTTATAAGCATTCAGAAACAATAATAAAAAGGAAAAGATAACATTAATATGAGTACAAACATCATTCAGGAAACATTGTGAAGTATTATTAAGATAATGAGCGATCATTATGTTAAATAGAAACATGGATTCAAGTCAAAATGATGCTGCATTATTAAACAATAAAAAGATTAAATGAATTAAACTAAATCCACAGAACGCCTGTTTTTCAGCTCAAGCTCGTCTCATTTAAGTCACGTGACCACAACCCAACCGAAGAAGACCATGACACGCGGCTGAAAGCTGAGCAAACACTAAGTAAGAAGAAGAAGACGTTTGAAGCTGAACTGAACAATCAGCTGATAAAGAGAAGAAGAGCGTGTGCGAGTGTCATGTGACGTCATGTGACCCACCGATGATGTCGGCGATGCCGAGGCCGAGCTCTCCGACGGTGGCGTCCGTCTGTAGCTCCTCCTCCTCCCTCAGCAGCAGGAGGCGAGGAGGAGGAACGTTGAGGACGACGGACAGCCGGGTCACCACTTCACTCAGAGGGGTCGACTACGAACAAACAAACAAACAAACAAACAACCCGTTAAGAAACAAACAGGTGACATCATCTCGTCCTGCTCCGTGTTTTTCTCGGCGTTCGTACCGACAGAACCGGGATCTTGTGGACGTCGGTCCGGCAGCGGATCTTCAGCGGGATCTCACGGACCGACGAGCTGTACGGAGAAACCTGACGTCCGGAGAACGGGTTCACGATAACGACGTCGTCCTCGTCCTCGCCGTCCTGGACGGACTTCCTGTCCGGAGGCTCAGGAGACAGGAAGGAGTTCACCGCCCGGAGCTTTCTGTCGATCTCACTGAGGAAGACACACACACACACACACACACACACACACACACGTTTATTTCTTTCTGTGTAAAAAAAACCCACTGAGCAATATCTGAGCAAAGAGTCCAGACTCACCTGATCTTCTTCTGGACCTGCCTGGACTGTTTCTGGACCGGACTATGTGGAGGAGACGGGCAGCGGACGGCTGCTCTGAAATCCACAAGACAAACATGTTCAGGTTAAGTTAATATGACTTGGTCGTTATTATTACGTCACTAAAAGGAGGAGGACGCGAGTGAACTAGGACCTGGAGACGGTCTGGGTCCAGGTTCTACTGACTCACAGTTCTGCTTTCTCCTGCCGGACTTCTGCTTCGTCCTCCTCAGAGTCGCTTAATTCGACGACGTCGGCCGCCGGCGCCCGAGAAGAAAACCTCGTCCACAAAGTGTCGTCTGCAGCGTCGTCTGTCCAGAGACACAAAGGACCCGCCTCACGGCGTTAGAAGACACCCGATTGGTTGAACTCGTTCTGAGCGTTTCGCCTCCGGTTTGTTTCTTTTTACCTGACTTTTCCTTTTCAGCGAACACAGCCGACATCATCGGCTCCCACTGCAGACTGCTGCTCACCTGAGAACAGAGCAGCCGGTTGAGCCTTTAAATAGAAACATGTTAAGACAGTAGAACGTCACGGAGCGCCGGATGTTCACCTTGTTGGAGTAAACGGGCACCGAGACGACGGCGGAAGGGTCGAGGATGCGTCTGCGTTTGGGTCGAGGCTTCACCTCCTGCTCACCGTCCGACAGCTGGAGGACAGAGGAGGTGTTCAGGCGCTGGGTTAGCAATAAGGAGGGTTAGACGTCTTCTCACTGCAAACTTAATAGTGGAGTAACTGTTACTCCCCTTCAAAATGTCTCAAATGATGCTTAAAAGATCATTGAATTGCTGTTTTGTAGTCATTTTCCTTCTGTATTATTGTCCATGTTTCAGGTTTTACACACACACACACACACACACACACACACACACACACACACACACACACACACACATATACACATACATGAAACATTACTAATGTTTAGGAGTTAATTCAGATGTATAAACAAATATCCTCTGAACACACACACACACACACACACACACACACACACACACAATCTCTTTCTTTTTTTTGTTGACAACGTATTATTATATATTGTTGAAACACTTTGTCATCAATATGACGTAGTCATATCTTTATGTATAATAATTTAGTGTTCTCTATAATTTAAATATTATATAGGTGGAGGCTTCCTGCACTGTGATATTTATCATTATATATATTTATCTGTTATGTTTGTGTATTTATGTAATTGTGCAAAATAAAAAAATACAAATATTTTTATATTATAACACACACATATATATATATATATATATATATATACACACGTATGTAAAATAAAGTGTGTTTCATTGATTGTTGTCAGAATTAGGTTGGACTTTATAACATTAACATTTTTAGTGTATAAAATATAATGACCCGTCTAGGATCACCTGGGAGATCCATTGAGGAAAAGTCTGAAAACAGTTTGTTGTTTTCTTTCGGCTGTATTCTTGCTACCCTACAGCTCCGGAAGTCCAGCTACAAAGTGTACACGTTAGTTTTAACGTGGTTAAATCGGTAGTTTAACGGTAACTGTCGTCTCACTAGGACGCTTTGACTAAAAACGAAACCAAAAGTGAAGCTAACGGACCGTCTTTTATCGCAACTGCAGGCTTTTATTTTGAAAGAACGCTAGCTTTAGCTAACCTCCCGACTACGTTGATGCTAATGCTTAACGTTACACCAAATATAGTTTAAATAGGTTTCCGTTGCTTCACACCTCAACGGTTCACTTTTCTCTGGAAACAACTTTAATCACAGCAACACCACATTTGTTTTTATTTACATAATTCACCAATAAAAGTGTTTTTTTAACCGATAAAAAGCAGCAGATTTGTTTTAAACACTCACCGATTCCGCCATTTTTGTTTCTGTTTGTTGCCTTCACGGACTGTGGGACATAATAAAGAGTCAGTAGCGGATGTTCCGTTGTCTAGTGTTGCTTTCAGAGACTGTGGGAAATATATACAATATGCGAATGACAGAGCAACTAGAGAACTGATTATTGAGCAGTGGTGGAGAGTAACTAAGTACATTTACTAAAGTAATGTGCATTGTAGAGTTTGAGGTACTTGTACTTTACTCAAGTATTATCTATTTAAGATCTATATTACGCTTCTTCTACTCCACTGCATCTCAAATATTTAACTTTTTACTCCACTGCATTTATTTAAGAGCTAGTTTCTTATAAATTGTGATTAACAATAATATATATAATCAATTAATACATTAACATTACTGATGAATTAACAATATTAATAAAATAATACATTAACATTACTGAATAATTAATATTAATAAAATAATACATTAACATTACTGAATAATTAATATTAATAAAATACAATTAACATTATTACATCTAGAACCAGGAAATGTTTTTACAGGAGAAATATCTTCAAGAATCAAAATAGTTTCATAAATATGTTCAATAATTTCCTGTTAATAGTTTAAAGGTTTCAGTTTTTCTTTTATAAACTGCTGCAGTTTAATTTATGACAAAACATATTATATAAACTCGTGTTTTGTGTGTAAATATTTTAATCTGCAAAGTCGCTAAAATAAGTAGAAAAAGAGTATGTGTGTGTGTGTGTGTGTGTGTGTGTGTGTGTGTGTGTGTGTGTGTGTGTGTGTGTGTAGAATGAAGCACGGAAACATTTGGTCACCGTTTTTTGTTGTTGTTTTTTTTAAGTTTTATGTTTCACAACAATCATCAAACATCACATGTAATAACAAAAAATAAACAGTTCATAAACAGAACATTTAAAGAAGCTCCGCCCCGTAAACATCGACTGGAAACTGATGCTGGTGTTCAAATCAAGCGCTCCTCCACTGACGCTGTCTGTCCTCACTGAGAAAAAATAAAATGTCCAAAACTCAACAGCTGTTTACATAAAGAGTATTTATAGTGAACAGCTGTTTACATAAAGAGTATTTATAGAGAACATCTGTTTACATACAGAGTGTCAACAGGTGAAGACAGAAGGATGTTCTTTCTCTCGTTTCTTTAGCACTTTATTTGGTCGTTTTCTCCTGAACGCTCCACAGAAGGATTGGAGACGCAGCTTCTACTTCAGGAGTTTAATTTCTCTCCTGCGTCTCCGTGGTGATTTAAGATTAAAATAATCTCATTTCTTTTAGAGATGTCGAGTATTAAAGCGTCTGTTCAGAGGGCGTCTCCCACCTCAAAACACTCTAATGCTGCGTTCACACTCGCCGGATCATTCGTGTTTTATTCTCTTCAACCTTAAAAAGTGATGCAGAAATATCTACATAATGATGATTTGTAAAAAGTCTGAATTCATGTTTTGTTCTCTCCTCAAGACGAACAGTAAACTTTTAAAACGCTTGCTTTCCGAATGGAGTCTGGTGCTATCGGTGCTATGCTAAGCTAACATTGTAGCCGCTCCATCGACACTCAACCCGACGTCATCTAGACGTAAACACAGCAGCGCGGTTGTTGTTTGTACACGTATATTAATACACATAGTATCTGGTCTCTACTAATATGAGGCGTCGTAGAGACGTGGGAATGGATGCGGATCTGCGCTGCGTTTGTTGTGAACGCAGCATGAGAAGATCGTCAGAAGCCGACACTCAAACCTCAGAGTCTAGTTTGAGTCGACATGTTCTTCCTCCAGAACGAGACGAGATCAGAGCTCTTCTTCTTCTCGTGGGTCACTTCTTCTTGTTCTCTTTGCAGGCGACCACGTATCTCTGAGCCACGTTGAGCGGAGGAGAGTAACCGTCGGCGTACGACGTGTCCTCAAACAGAACCGAGTAGTCGTCCTGAGGCTGCACACAAAAACACACCGAGGTCAGGCTGAGGGACGCTGGAGACGCTTCCCACTTTGTTTTAAGTCAGAAGAGAGGAGAAGAGAGGAAGAGAGAAGAACAAGAACAAGGAGAGAAGAACAAGAAGAGAGGAGAGAGAAGAACAAGAAGAAGAAGAGGAGAGAAGAAGAAGAACAAGGAGAGAAGAAGAGGAAGAAAGAAGAGGAAGAAGAGAGAAGAACAAGAAGAGAGGAGAGAGAAGAACAAGAAGAAGAAGAGAGAAGAAGAAGAACAAGGAGAGAAGAAGAGGAAGAAAGAAGAGGAAGAAGAGAGAAGAACAAGAACAAGGAGAGAAGAGGAAGAAAGAAGAAGAGGAAGAAGAGAGGAGAACAAGAACAAGGAGAGAAGAAGAGGAAGAAAGAAGAAGAGGAAGAAGAGAGGAGAACAAGAACAAGGAGAGAAGAAGAGGAAGAAAAAAGAAGAGGAAGAAGAGAGGAGAGCAAGAACAAGGAGAGAAGAAGAGGAAGAAAGAAGAAGAGGAAGAAGAGAGGAGAACAAGAACAAGAAGAAGAGAGGAGAGAAGAAGGAGAAAGGAGAAGAACAAGAACAAGAACGGAGAAGAGAGAATAAGAAGAGAGAAGAAGATCCAACTAAACTATATATAGATATAGATCTATATATTAGATATAGATCTATATCTATATATTAGACATAGATCTATAGATCTAGATCTATGGACCTGTTGAGTACTCGTGGCTCACCCTGTGTGGAGGCGTGTGGATCAGGGCCCGGTAGAAGCAGGTGGTCTGTGGGTAGAGGGCCAGTACCAGCTGGTCCTTACTGAACAGGGCCTCTGGGTCGGTCTCTGGGTTGGCCTTCCACTGAGGAAGAGGAATGATCCTCCGTCTGCTCAGAGTGTGTCTCCTGATCGACAAACACCCCGTCAGACACACACACACACACACACACACACACACTCTGTTACTCATCACATCACATCAGCTGTTACATGTCCTCCATGTCTGAGGACCATCCTGACAGGACTAAAGAGAGACAGTGATGAAGGATTGAACTCACTCTTTTCCCTCTTCGTCGATGTCGTCCACTTCATACCTGCAGAGATCAAGAGAGGGTCACAGTGAGGCGTTCAGGCACCATGGGAAACACAACAAACAAAGGTACTTCACTTCGAGTATTTCTCCGTGTCTGCGCGTGTTCTTACTTGTTGGTGGAATGGTTGTAGCTGACCACCTCTGCGAGGATCCACTGCTCGTCTCCGTCCACGGCCTTCACCCTCGCTGCCACCTTGTCTCCTTGTTTGGCCACGTAGTCGCTGCTGGCCGGGGTCGCTCCACACAGAGGGGGGGGGCTGAGGACAGGGACAGACGCCACGCTATTACAACACGTGTGTGTGTGTGTGTGCAGAGCATAATAATAATAATAATAATAATAATAATAATAATAATAATAATAATAATAACAACACTTCTATTATTATTATTATTATTATTAATCAATAATATTCAATAACACTGTTAATAATGATTATTTGTATTATCAATAATAAATAATCATAATATCAATAGTAATAACAACATATTTTATTTGTTTTATTCTAAATTATTAGTTAAAAGTGCTTTAAAATAAATAAATGATAAAATTAGACACAAAAAGACAGATGATAAAATATAAATAAGAGAAAGAAAAAAATGAATATATCATAAAAAAAATAATGCTAATAAAAACTAAATGGTAAATTATCATTTATATATATATATATATATATATGATAATTTACCATTTAGTTCTACATTAAGTTAATATGTTACACAGCTTTTTGCACCATTAATCACGATTTTGTATCATCAAAGACTTTAATAATAAATATGTAATAATAATAATAATAGTGTCTGTGGAGACGCTACCTCTCCCCCGGCTTGCCGATCCACAGAGGAAGCGTCATGGCCGACTGCTGGAGGAGCGTCATCAGGACGCCGCGACGCATCGTCTTCCTGGGAGGGTCGCTGTCGCTGTAGACCCCCGCCATCTTAGCAGCTGTAAAGAAGAGATGCATCACCATTAAAGAGCAGTGGGTCTACACACACACACACACACACACACACACACACACACACACACACACACACACACACACACCTATCCTCCTCTCCTCCAGCAAAGACTTGATCTCTGCTATTTTATCCAGAGCGTGACGCAGGATGCTGCGAGAGAAAACAAAGAGGGAATAGATGAAGATTAATAATAATGTGGACATTTAAGACAAAAAATCAGAGAGTGGCATGTTTCTCTTTAGTCTCTGCTATTAAAGGACAACATGTTCTAAAGACACGAGGCTCTTCTGCTGCATCAGCCTCACACTGACTTCACCTGATCAGCTCCTTAGAGACACTCAGAAATCTAAGTCTTTGCTCACCTGCACTCGGCCTCTGCGTCTGCTTTGGCCGTGGTGTAGAGGCCTCTCAGCTTGGTCCGGTAGTACGGGGACGCTGAGGGGACAGGGGGGGACACAAGAGGGACGGGAATAATTAGGTTTGATCAGGACTCGTAAAACAGCAGAACATAGAAAAGCAAAGCAGTTCACTGACTTTTGTTCTCCGTCTGCATCCTCTCGTGTGTTTTCTGGATGTTGAGCAGATTGTGTTCGCTGCGTGACCTCTCCTCCTACAGACAGACAGACAGACAGACAGACAGACAGACAGAGGTGAGATTTAGACATTTCCTTCTCTTAACCGGTCTTTAGATGACGAGAAACCAAAGCTACTAAACTCACCTGCGTCTGTTTGATGAGCTGATGGAGCTCCGTGAGCAGCTCGGCGATCTTGGTATCTGCTGACATGTTCGTACCTGCAAGCGTTAAAAACACACAAAAATATACGTTAAAAACATACAAAAACACGCGTTAAATACATACAAAACCCCATTAAATAAATGTAATTTTAAAGGAGCAGGGCACAGCTTCTGGTAGACTTAGTTGGTACAGAAACATCTGTTCTAAAGTTTAACGTTGTATTAATGGAGCAGTGGATGAAAGCTGAATGATTAAGTGGATTCTACCAGTTTTGATCAATGTGCCAATGTGATTTTATATTTACTGAACAACAATGCATCTCTGAATTGACAGATTTCAGAATGGAGTTTGGTGTGAACCGAAGGAGCAGCTGTCATGGTCGTACCTTCACTCAGATTAAGAGTCTTGCTAGAGCAGCGTTGATGCACACCAAACCACATATAGAAATCTGCCATTTTAACGGCTTCTCGTAGAAGAAAATGACTGGAGGCAGACTTAGTAGGACCAGAAACAAACTGTTATTAATGTTAACACCGTATTAAATAGTATATTTTATAGATGCCGAATAATAACGTGGATCATACCGGTTGTGAATAATGTTATTCTCGGCTTGTATGTCTTTTAATTAGGTAGATAATTCTGAATAGACAGATTTCTGAATGGAGTTCTATGTAATCTCTGATAGGCTACTTTGTGGCTAACTATTAGCTCCCTGCGTTAGCAAGTGGCTTGTTTCGCTAATGTTAGCTAGGTTACTACATTTATGCTCATGCAACACAAACATGAGCTGTATTTATTTCATAACTTACTATTCAGATATGCACCATATGTTTTCAGAACACAACGTGTACTCACCGGGTTCGTCTTTGTTTTTATTTATTGTCGACTTGCTAACTACACGGATTAGCTTCTTCTTCCGCTTCTTCTTCTTCTTCTGGTTTTACGGCAGTTGGCATCCATCTTCATTGGTGCATTACCGCCACCTTCTGCTCCGGAGTGTGGATCAGAGAACACACTTAATATGTCCCCCAAAATAAAATAAAATAAAATAAAATAAAATAAAATAAAATAAAATAAAATAAAATAAAATAAAATAAAATAAAATAAAATAAAATAAAATAAAATAAAATAAAATAAATACAGTACACTGTACTGATGCTGTGTTTTAGATAAAGTAGTTCCCTTTCATTTGGAGTTACAGGAGTGCCATGAAAATAATAAATCAGGAAAATAAAGAGGAATAAATAAAAGAATAAATATGTAAATTTAAAGAAATGTGGAAATAAAAATACACAAAATATAAAAGGATAATAGCATTAACATTTAGTTTACTTATTTCTATATCTTAAAAATCTATACTTATTACTTACTTACATATAAATTACTCTTTATTTTACTGTATATTTTCATTTATTCATTTATCCTCTTTTAATAATGCCATTTATTTATCTTTATCCTTTTGTTTCTCTGTATTATTTTCATGAAATGCTCACAAGGACTGAAGTCTACTTTCTTCAAACAGGAAAGCGACACTAGTCAACTCAATGGACAACACTGGAGCATGAATACACTCACTGGTGTCACTGGTGTCCTGGTGTCACTGGTGTCCTGGTGTCCTGGTGTCACTGGTGTCCTGGTGTCACTGGTGTCCTGGTCAGGGGAGGGACCACGACAGAGAAGGTCTGACAAAGACACCGGTAGTCTCCGCCGAGTTCACGGCCGCCGGTGGAGGCTGGATACGACATCACAGCCTCCGCCGGGCCAACACTGTTTCACCAGGTCAGTAACTCACCAGAACTCACCTGTCACCAGGTTCAGGGTCCACGGCGGCCTGAGACTCTCGCTGCTGATAAAGCAGCTTCACACAGCGCCGCCAGCTGGATGCAGTCTGGAACTGCAGGTTTAACTCAGAGACAGTGAAGACGGAAAGTAAACGCTGTTTGTTGTTGAAATGTGATACGAGTTGATGGTACAATATTGAGGTACTTCTACTTAACTTTAGTACTTCTATTTCCCGCTTTTTTATATTTCTCCTCCACTTCATCTCAGAGGGAAATATTATTAAATAACTATTTAATTTATTAATTAGTTATTAATTAATTAATTCAATTTATTTAATAACTTCAGTTACTTTACGGCTTTAGAATATTAAAACTTAAAATAATGAATACATGATGATGTATTAGTATACATTAAACTACCAGCAGAATGTAAAGTTATTAAAAAGAGCTCCGTCTTTACCAGCTGCACCATTAAGGTGATGAACACATATATATATATATATATATATATATATATATATATACATGTACATATATACAGTGGCTTGCAAAAGTATTCATACCCCTTGAACTTCTCCACATTTTGTCACATTACACGCCACAAACATAAATATATTTTATTGGAATTTTATGTGAAAGACCAACACAAAGTGTCACACAATTGTGAAGTACAAAGAAAATTATACATGATTTAAAAAAGTTTTCACAAATAAAAAACTGAAAAGTGCAGTGTGCAAAATGATTCAGCCCCCTTTTCTCTGAGTGCAACCAATTGCCTTCAGAAGTTGCCTGGTGACTGCTGAATGATTGAATGTTGACCTAATGACTAAATAGAGTCCACCTGTGTGTAATCTAATCTCAGCACAAATACAGCTGTTCTGTGACGGCCTCAGAGGTTTGTTAAGAGAACATTGGGGAGCAAACAGGACCATGAAGTCCAAGGAACACACCGGACAGGTCAGAGATAAAGTTGTGGAGACGTTTAAAGCAGGGTTAGGCTACAAAAAGATTTCCCAAGCTTTGAGCATCTCACGGAGCACCGTTCAATCCATTATCCGGAAATGGAAAGAGTATGGCACCACTGCAAACCTACCAAGACACGGCCGTCCACCTAAACTTACGGGCCGAACAAGGAGAGCACTGATGAGAGATGCAGCCAAGAGGCCCATGGTGACTCTGGACGAACTGCAGAGATCCACAGCTCAGGTGGGCCAATCTGTCCACAGGACGACTATTGGGCGTGCGCTCCACAAATCTGGCCTTTATGGAAGAGTGGCAAGAAGAAAGCCATTGTTAGAAGAAAACCATAAGCAGTCCCGTTTGCAGTTTGCCAGAAACCATGTGGGGGACACAGCAAACATGTGGAAGAAGGTGCTCTGGTCAGATGAGACCAAAATTGAACTTTTTGGCCTAAATGCAAAACGTTATGTGTGGCGGAAACCTAACACTGCACATCACCCTGAACACGCCATCCCCACTGTCAAACGTGGTGGTGGTGGTGGTAGCATTATGCTCTGGGGGTGCTTCTCTTCAGCAGGGACAGGGAAGTTGGTCAGAGTTGATGGGAAGATGGATGGAGCCAAATACAGGGCAGTCTTGGAAGAAAACCTGTTGGAGTCCGCAAAAGACTTGAGACTGGGGCGGAGGTTCACCTTCCAGCAGGACAACGACCCTAAACATAAAGCCAGGGCTACAATGGAATGGTTTAAAACAAAACGTATTCATGTGTTAGAATGGCCCAGTCACAGTCCAGACCTAAATCCCTTCGAGAATCTGTGGCAAGATCTGAAAACCGCCGTTCACAAGCGCTCTCCGTCTAATCTGACTGAGCTTGAGCTGTTTTGCAAAGAAGAATGGGCAAAACTCTCAGCCTCCAGATGTGCAAAGCTGGTAGAGACGTACCCCAGAAGACTTGCAGCTGTAATTGCAGCAAAAGGCGGTTCCACAAAGTATTGACTCAGGGAGGCTGAATACTTTTGCACACTGCACTTTTCAGTTTTTTTTTTATTTGTGAAAAAAATTTAAAATCATGTCTAATTTTCTTTGTACTTCACAATTGTGTGACACTTTGTGTTGGTCTTTCACATGTGTGTGTGTGTGTGTGTGTGTGTGTGTGTGTGTGTGTGTGTGTGTGTGTGTGTGTGTGTGTGTGTGTGTGTGTGTGTGTGTGTGTGTGTGTGTGTGTGTGTGTGTGTGTGTGTGTGTGTGTGTGTGTGTGTGTGTGTGTGTGTGTGAGAGATCTCTAAAGCTGCTCTGTTGTTCTACTCGGTTTGTACTTTGCTCTGAGTCAGACGTCGTGTACAGACTCTGTTATCATCACACAGATAAACATTCTGTTCATTAATAATTAATATCTGCTGCTGAATGATTAATAAACACACCTTCACATAAACCTAATGAACTCATAAACTAAACGTCTGGACACGGAAAATAGATATAATAATCATAATAATATCAACAATATGATGAGGTATTAAAATTCATAAACAACATGTTTAAAATACATGAAGTCTGCTGCAGAGAGAACAGCTGATCTCTTATCTGTGTCCTGGTTTCTGTGTTTACAGTCTGTTAAGATCCTGAAGACAGAACTGAGGGCACACCTTAACAGACCACTCATATTACTGAAAACATTTACAGTGAGGAGGAGGAGGAGGAGGAGGAGGAGGAGGGGGAAGAGAGAGGGAGGAGGCAGGAGGAGGAGGGTTGGCAGGAGGAGGAGAGAGGAGGAGGAAGGGAGGAGGAGAGTTAGCAGGAGGAGGAGGAGAGAGGAGGAGAGAGGAGGAGGAAGGAGGGAGGAGGAGGAGGAGGAGGAAGAGAGAGGGAGGAGGCAGGAGGAGGAGGGTTGGCAGGAGGAGGAGAGAGGAGGAGGAAGGGAGGAGGAGAGTTAGCAGGAGGAGGAGGAGAGAGGAGGAGAGAGGAGGAGGAAGAGGGGACAACAACACAAGTTAAAAACAGCTGACTGAGCTCAGAGGAAACGTTATAAATATATAAATATATAAATGTTTCTACAGAAACAATGAACTGAGATAAATAATAAAGTGACTTTTCAAACAATAAAGGATTAAACCTTTGTTATGTTTGACTCTAATTATTATAATTAACAATATATATATATATATATATATATATATAATATATATTTCATCTTCTGTGAACTCTTTTCTTTACTTTAACTAAAGGTTTGAATACAGGAAGTGCTTCCCCGCTGCAGTAAAAGTGTAACATGTGAGGATGTGACGACCTGTAATTATGTTTAAATTCAGAACATGACGTCATGTTGTTGGAAACAATGTTTACAGCTGCACCAGGAAACGAACTCCTAAATATAAATATAAATACATAAAAACATAAATATATAAATTCCTTCACAGGATCAATACGTTGATGTTTCTCTTCAGGTTTAACTTCATTCTCAACATCAACGTGTTTCTCTTTTACTCTGATAAGTTCAGTCCAAAGTTTGTTTTAGATGGAAAAGTCACGAGGTGTTTGACAACACACACACACACACACACACACACACACACACACACACACACACACACACACACACACACACACACACACAGTGTGAAGAGTGCAGCTGCTGATAAAGATGAAGGTCAGACTCTGTTCACTAAAATAAATAATACAAAACTTTAAAAACATTTCAGGATACAACATCCAAATCCAAACACATTTTTAAGACAATATCTGAGTCCTAAAAATCCTTCTTTTCTGACAACAAGTGAACACATCATCATTCAGTGAGAATATAAATACGTTTTATTACACGTGAGAGGAACCAAGACAAATACATCAAACGAGTTTATGCTCATTGAAATAATTAAAATAGTAGTAAATTATGGACATGAAGCTTAAATTAAGAGTCTAGAATGTTGAAAAGTTTTGTCTTTAATCTGACAAATGTAATATAAACCTGAATATTATAATGAAGCTGGTTATGAGTTTAACGTGAAAAACGTTGATTCATGAAACAATGAGGTCAATTAATGATTAACTATTTTTAGTCTTTAGCTGATGCAACACTTCTGCATATCTGTGTGTGTGTGTGTGTGTGTGTGTGTGTGTGTGTGTGTGTGTGTGTGTGGAGGAGGAGCTCAGTGTCTCCGTTATAAAAACACACGGGACATTCCAGACAGAACATCCTGTATTTTTCCAGCTCTCAAACAGAACCTCGTTTTTTGAGTTTGTGTCTTTAACGTTTTGTAAAATAACATCATGAGTCACGTGGACGTGAAGAACCTGAAGCCCTCGAGCTTTGAAGACGAGCATTATGACCAGTATGAATATTATAACCTGACCGATAAATACACAGGTGAGACGCTCTAACTGCACTCAAAGAGCTTCACTAATCTCTTTTATCCTTGTTTGTATTAAAGTGTAAAGTGTGTCCCGCTCCACAGAAGGCTCGGCCCGTAAAGGCCGCACAAAGAAGGAGGCCAGCGACAACACCAACCGACACAACCCGTCCGGACACGAGCGCAAGATCGTGGAGAAGCTCCAGAACATGGAGAAGAAAGCCAAGGAGTGACTGCTGGAGGTGAGCTGGTGTTAACGCTCCTCTCTGTTCACGCGAGTTTATCTGTAAGACGAGTTAAAGAGCGGCTGTTGTACTCGTGTGGTGGAGGAGTTGTTGCGTCATTTAATGCGCTCTGTGCGCAAACAGAACCAGTTTCTTAAATTGATACTTTTTTTGGAGTTTAGAACGTTGAAAGTAGTTCCAGTGTTCCTCTAAGGATCGCTTTCTTTACCTGCTCTGAAGTGGGCGATTCGCCACTCGAAAACCAGACTTTGTTCTTAAATTAGTTAATTAATTAATGTAAGTTAGTGCGCCGAATTAAAGAGTGCTTGTTTTACTTGTGACTGGTGAAGTCGCGGACTCGTTGTCTGCGCGTCATACGTCACAATCTAGCAGACACTTAAAATGTGAACATTTGTTCATGACGTTTGGCGAATTAAATGTGATCCTTTTAAATAACCGACCGATCCTCTGCTGTTGACACAAGAGGATGATGTTGTTGCCAACCAGCACGAGGAGGCGTTAACTCTTCGCTCACCGCGACTCTTTGAGGAGTGGTCAGTGACGTCACGGACTCATCATATATCTGTACTTTAATGATTCACTGCAAACTTTAAACTGGACAATTTGGGAATGAGGTTTTGAAGAGTGAACTTTTAAAATGTTTGGGTCAAAAGGTTTGTTTTAGAGGTTGAGTGGCTGCTATAAATATATATGTATATATGTATATGTACATATATATATATATATATATATACACACACATGTTTGTCAGCAGCACTGACTCCGGTCGCAGTAAAGTGTCTTTTCCTGGACCAGAACCAGAATGTGACCCGTTTCCTTCCTCTGATCCAGGGCGACTCGGACGGCTCATCCCGGACACCGACCACGGCCTCCATGGCGACAGAACGAGACGTACGGACGGCGGCAGCGCGAAGAGGAGGCCACAGATCCAGAACGCTCCAGAGGAGGAAGACCTCCATCGTGGCGGCAGACTGTGGCTCCTCCCCCCCTGCGGGTTGTTGGAGAGCGCTCACCTGCGGCGGCGGGTACCCGGTCCCTGCTCGGACCACGACGTGTGCATGTGTGATTGTGGTGGTGCTTTCAGCATTGTGACAGGTTTTCATTGTATTTTTAAAAAAAAAGGTGTTTTTACTATTAAAAATATTCTTAAATAACTTGACGTTGTAGTTTTTTTCCCTCTCAATACTGTGATGAAATTAAAGTAAATTCTGTTTTCAATAGATATTGAACCACAATGCTTTGAGCTACAAATCAAAACGTGTTTCTGGCTTATTTCACCTTTAAAAATGAAACCTTATCTAATTGCAGACCTTCATTACCTCTGTCAGTGTCAGTCAGTTAAACAAAGAGCTACAGGTGTTACATTAATACTTTTTACTTCTCTGAAAGTGTTAAATAATCCAGTAATTCATGAATAAAGATTAGACGAAAGTCAGAAAAACAGAGTATTCTGTGAAGCTAATGTTTAGCACGTGTAATGTTCACCATCTTAGTTTAACTTGTTAGCATGCTAATGCAAACAAGTTGCTAATGTTTAGCACGTATAATGTTTAAATGTTTACCATGTTTTATCTTAGTTTATCTTGCTAGCATGCTAATGTTTAAAAGGTATAATATTCACGTTCACCGTCTTAGTTTAGCTTGTTAGCATGCTAATGCTACCACCCTAATGTCTATCAGGTATAATGTTCACCATCTTAGTTTAGCATGTTAGCATGCTAATGCTACCACCCTCAGGTATAATGTTCACATGTTCACCGTCTTAGTTTAGCATGTTAGTGTTTGAGGGCAGACCAGTACAGACGGCTCAACATCTGGGTGCACAGCTGCAGGGTGTGATGTTTGTGTCCACCAGCAGGTGGCAGCGACGGTCCAACGACAAGACACTAAACGTGAGAGAGAGAGAGAACTCTGCAGTGCGGAGGAACCTGAACTCAGACACACAACAACCGCATTAACAGATCAGTGTTTGGTGAGGTTTTTTACAGCATGATGAGATCACAGAGCTGCTTCATGCTTGAACCACAGAGAGTCAGAGTTTTCATACGGTAACTTTAAATGTTGCTTGTTTAAATGTTCTCGACGAGGTTATGCGACAGAGTGGAGTTACATAACGAACCCAAACTCTGCAGAGCTCAGACTGAACTTCAAGATGGGACTCTAAAGGGTGATTATGACTAAATATAGCATAAATATCTGTATCATAACAAAGAATACACACACTGTAGTATATTCTGTCTCAATTCTCACATACAAATACTCACTAGAGCACCACAAGTGGATTAATACGCCTCTGAAAATAGTCCCAAGACAAACATCTCATCTCTGCTCTTCTGTCTGTGTTCATGCAGAACGAGTCGATGAACCAAAACACACTGCAGCTTTATACTGCAGCTCATTTACATGCAGCCACTGTCTGCTGCAGATAGAGAGAGAGAGAGATAGAGAGAGAGTGAGAGAGAGATAGATAGATAGATAGAGAGAGAGAGAAAGAGAGAGAGAAAGATAGAGATAGAGAGATAACTCTTAGTGTTTGACTCTCAGTGTTTGACTCTCTGTCTTTGACTCTCTGTCTTTGACTCTCTGTCTTTGACTCTCAGTGTTTAACTCTTAGTGTTTGACTCTTAGTGTTTGACCCTTCCCCCCCCCCCGCTCCACACACACACACACACACACACACACACACACACACACACACACACACACACACACACACACACACACACCTGCAGCCCAAACACATGAGTCATCAGGATTTGGTTGTTTGAAGCACGGATCAGTAAATATTTATAGAGACGACTGTTGTTACATAATCAGCTTCACCATACGGACTCAACACAACATCGCATTCAGTGTTTAACACAGACACACACAGCCCCCCCCCCCCCCCCCCTCTGCAGAGGAGATACCAGTCTTTTAGAAACTCCCCTGGTTGCCTAGCAACTAGCCCTCAGGATTGCCAAAAGGAACCTCGTATTCTTCTGATGTTATGAGTGTGTAACATGATATTCTGTAAGTGTGTGTGTGTGTGTGTGTGTGTGTTGCATCTTTTTACTGAGTATCTGCGGATTAAGATAATTACATTCGTCCCCAGATGGAGAAGATTGATGCTCTAATGTCTGTACAGTACATATATAATAATAATACACTTTACCGAGGCTACAGCAGATAAACAACAACAACAACAACAACATGAACTACAAACACAAATAAATAAAATAAAATAAAGGGAAAAAATATATATTGTGGTAGGAGAGGGATGATAAAACCCAACGTAATGTTCATCTTTCCTATAAAAGAAAAATTGAAGAAGAGATTTAACAGACGCTAATGA
>NW_027176550.1:356890-359390 GCF_023349555.1 Cebidichthys violaceus | reverse complement strand
GCTAAAACAATACGACAGAGCAATAAAGTAGTCTCTATTAATGAAAGGTCGCGTTTGATACTTGAGATCTTCCTCTAAAATCTTCCTCTATAAACTCAAACAGACTAATTTCGTCTAACAAAATAAGAAATGAATAAGGACAGGCAAGTCCTCCGTTTTGTGTCCATCACCCTAACCATCAATCAATGTTGTTGTGTATGATGTCCGGTCACGTGATATGGGTGTGACGAATCAGGGAAGGACCCGTCGTGACTGCTAACAACCAATCAAGCAGCGAACGCGTCATCATTTCTAAACGTACCCGTTTTCGACCGTCCACACGAAGAGGCAACCCCGTAGTTTTCAAACTTACCCGTCCTCGGGAGCGTTTTCAAACTCCGGCGTAGTGTGGACGCTCGGTGTAAACGTAGCAAAAACATATGAGTTTATATATGGAGACGGAGTGGTGTGGACATAGCCTGAGTTTACTGAGGCTCAGTTCAAAACAAGGAGGAGCGGCATCAAGCGGAATTAACACGCATAATAAATGATCAAAACTACTAACGCTATATAAAGAAGCACAAAAACATGTTTCAGGAATAAACTGACAGGAGACCAGCTGGGTTTAAGTACAGGTGAGGTGATGAGCAGATGGAACACAGGTGTGGAACAAAACAGGCGGGAAACTAAACAAAGACAGGAAGTAAAGTAACTGAGGAGTTATGGGTGAATGTCAAAATAAAACAGGAAGTGAAATTACAATGTCACAATTATACTGTGTTCACAGCTTTGGTACTCAGATTCTATAATACCACACTGTAAAAATACTGTTACAATAAAAGTACTAATACCACACTGTAAAAACACTATGTTACACTTAAAGTACTAATACCACGTTGTAAAAATACTATGTTACAATAAAAGTACTAATACCACACTGTAAAAATTCTCTGTAATAGTAAAAGTACTAATACCACATTGTAAAAATTCTCTGTAATAGCAAAAGTACTAATACCACATTGTAAAACTACTCTGTAATAGTAAAACTACTAATATCACATTGTCGAAATAATCCCTTAGATGTTAAAGTCCTTAATTTTAAAAGTTTCTTGAATAATTGTAAATATAAATGTGATGTAATCAGGATTAAATAATCAGATTAATGAACCCAGATTACATTTAAAAAAGCGTGTAATCAGATTATCGAGGAGGTGATATTGATCAGAGGTGATATTGATCAGAGGTGATATTGATCAGATGAACGTTGCTTCTGCTTCCAGATGAAGTCTGAGGTGTCGTGTGACGGCGACGACGTCATCGTGAGCCGAGCTTCCTTCACTTTGATGTTCGCTCCCTCGGAGCCTCATTATTCTTCACTTCCTCTCTGTTACTTTCTCGGCTCTTTTGTCAACTCACAATTGTACCTCGAGAGATTTTTGAAAAGCCCCTGTGGGTTTAAGGCTTTCATTTAATTATCAAGAAAAGAAAAGTGTATTTTGTTACAGCTTCCTGTGAGAACACAGAAACACCAGAGAAACAACTCAGGAGGTTTTCATTCATGTTTTAAATATTTTAACAAAAACATGCTTTTACATCTCTTTAAAGAATAATTTGATAGTGTATGGTACTGTATCTAGGAAATCACACTGGTTTACTTTACCCCAAAAAAACAGATTTTGCTGTGATTTAATTGTAAACGTTTAAAATGTCTTTTTTCTGAATGGAGTTTGGATCGATCGGTGCTACCGAAGAACTCTGGGTGCCCACAAACAGAATAATACCTCAACTTCAACAGGTGAGGGCTAACCCTAACCTGACACAACGTAATGTAGTTACGTCACTTCCGTAGTTACGTCACTTCCGTAGTTATTTTAACGGAAATCACGATCTTTACTAAGTATTTCCCGATCATTTCCTGAACCTAACTAAGTGTTTCACGATCTTTTCCTAAACCTAACTAAGTGTTTCACAATCTTTTATTAAACCTAACTAAGTGTTTCACAATCTTTTATTAAACCTAACTAAGTGTTTCACGATCTTTTACTAAACCTAAGTAAGTGTTTCACGATCCTTTCCGGAAACTAACTAAGTGTTTCACGATCTTTTCTAAACCTAACTTAGGTTTGTACGTTCTATGAGGACACATTGATACATAACTTTGGCTGTTTCACGTTAACGATGAAATATGCAGAATGTCGTTAAAATGTCTTTATTCGCCCATGATGTTGAAACCTTCTGCAAACTCCCGATGAGTCAGACGTCTGCCAGAACACGATGAAGTATTTTCTTCATTTACACTTTTCCAAACATTAATATGCTGCAGATATTGTAAGTGTTGAAGCAAAGGACGAGGACACCTCAAGGTAGAAACAAGCCTTTAAAGACATGTTCTGTTTTCCTCACTAAGTTTTATCAGAAATGTCTTCAGGGTGAACGATT
Organism: Cebidichthys violaceus; assembly: GCF_023349555.1. Lineage (NCBI taxonomy): Eukaryota > Metazoa > Chordata > Actinopteri > Perciformes > Stichaeidae > Cebidichthys > Cebidichthys violaceus. The sequence continues at coordinate 356,972 of NW_027176550.1, read as the reverse complement.
TGATGAAAACAACGGCGTGGGTGACGAGAATAAATCAAGACTGAACTGAGAACTTCATGAATAACTAACGAAGTCACTCCGA
>NW_027176550.1:344390-351890 GCF_023349555.1 Cebidichthys violaceus | reverse complement strand
CTCTTATATTTATTTATTTACTAAATATTTAACCTGATTTTGTTGTCCCATTGTCGATTGTTGTGTGCACTAATGCTGATGTGAAGCCTCCAGTTTGGCCTTTTGGCCGTCGCCATCTTGTTTTTGTGTTTTTGCAACCAGTGAACAGGAAGTGACCATATTTGGACTGAGGAGGAGTGACGTAGAGACTACGTCTGGTAGAATAACTGTTGTCGGCGAGGAGAAAATCATCAGAAGTGGACGTAGTCGTCGTGACGTCGCTCATCGGTTTGTGGATGATTTGAAGCCTTGATTTCTCCGCCATCTTGGGGTTTTTTTGCAACCAGGGAATAGGAAGTGACCATATTTGGACTGAGAAGGAGTGACGTAGTTACATAAGTTACGTGACAAATAAATCAACGTTGACTTCTTGTTTTAGAGAGAGAACAAACTGCTCTTTTAAAGATCTTTATACTTTGTGGTTCATGAGTACGTGGAAATGTCAACGAATTACAGCGCATACATTTTTTACACACACACACACACACACACACACACACACACACACAACACTCACTTTGCCTGGCAGAGATAATGACATTAACTTGATCTTCACAAAACTGTGACGGCATTTTTTTCCCACATATTTTACAGACAAAAATGTTGATTCAATAACTGACGGATAAAATAAATAGCAGACAAATGCCACAGCAGCACGAGTGCTTTGTGGGATCAGTTATAGGTCATAATCAATAAGCGCTATTGATAAACCACCTCTCCTCACCCTCTCCTCACCCGTTCCTCCCCCGTCACACTCACACCTGTCAGTCAGGTGTTTCACGGTGAGAGGAACATGAAGACGGAGACAGGAGAGACATAAAAAAAGAAACAAACAAGCAGCACAGAGAGGATGAAAGATGAGAGTAAAGAGAGACTGGCAGGTGAGATAGGACAGTAAAGGGGGAGAGAGGGTGAGGAAGCAGAGAGAGAAGCATCTCATTAGCATACTCTCCCCCCAGCTTACCGGAGTCTCACCAGTAATCCCACTGTGACTGAATATCAGTCGCTGGACGAAACGCCAGAGTTCACTTCTTTAAGACGGAGAATGTTTCCACCGATAAACGTCGACTTCCCCCCTGAATTAAACATGAATGCAGCTGAAGACTCTCTCCATGAATAAATGCAGATTAATTCATTAATAATGAAAAATACAGTCAAACGTATAGGACAGAACATCTTAATTATAGAGCGATAGAATATTTTATTAATCCCAGCAGGAGAATGTATCGTTACAGCATCTTAGCAAAAAAAAACCCAGAAACAATACTCAGTAATATACAATAATTACAGTATTTTACTGCACTGATATACATGTCAGTAATGCTAAATTAAATGGTAATTATGAGAAAAGAATAATGAAAATATGAAGTATATAATAATTATACTTGATGATTCAGGATGATGACTTAGTATTTCCTAATAATGACAAAGTAATGTAAAATTATTATTTTAATACGTCAGGTATCTGGTGATTTGTTTGTTGCTGGAGAAAAAAAACAACTTTCAAATACAACTTCGACAACTCAGAATCACGGCAATGTCGTCAAATAGTCAAGAAATTAAATCGATTGCTTTCTTGTTTAGCAACTTGAAATGTCGCTTTTTTAAGTGTTACTTTGAAGGACTTGTTTTTCGGGACAACATTAAATTACGAAACAAAAGTTTAGAAAAATATCACGGATGGGCTTAAAATAGGTACGTACAGTTTTGCTTGGTTAACTTTAGGAAAAGATGGTGAAATACTTAGTTAGCTTTAAGAAAAGATCGTAAAATACTTAGTTAAGTTTAAGAAAAGATCATAAAATACTTAGTTAGGTTTGAGAAAAGATCATAAAATACTTAGTTAGGTTTAATAAAAGATCGTAAAATACTTATTTAGGTTTGAGAAAAGATCGTAAAATACTTAGTTAGGTTTGAGAAAAGATCGTAAAATACTTAGTTAGGTTTGAGAAAAGATCGTAAAATACTTAGTTAGGTTTAGGAAAAGATGGTGAAATACTTATTTAGGTTTAATAAAACACTTCTAGATGACTGAACAGTAAGTGACTCACGTCTGGTTTTAGGACTCATCCTGCAGCTCTCTATAAACACTCAGATTTGTTTACATTGGAGTTTAAAGTCTGCTTTAATAAATGTGAAATATTGTGAAGTATATGTGAACTTGTTCGAACGTGAAATGAGCTTTAATGTGTGAGAACAGAGCAGAATTATGACTCCTGTTAAGACGACTAACAATGAAACGTTTGTCTCAGAATCGTCAATTTGTTTCGGTCCGTTGCTCAAACTGCATTCATTCTATTTTCTTTCCTCATTAGCAAACATCGACAAAACGCCTGTGACACTGTTTCATGACAAACACCGGCGTGGGTCGATTAAAGTGCCTCGTAGCTGCAGAGAGAATTCATTCAGTTAATTGTTGAAACCACAGGACTGCATGAATCAGCTCTTCTTCTTCTTCTTCTGCTCACTGCAGCACATCAGATGCCTCGGAGGGCAAGAATCCAGCGGGACGCAGCACATTTCCTCCTTCATAAGGTGGAATACTGGAACATAAACGCAAAGTTTTACTCGAGAGTATCTGAAACCAACAAGTCCTCCGAACTGCAGAATAATGAAATCATGCATCTCTGGATTCAATAAAGACAGAGAGAAACCACCTCATCCGTAGCTTTGGACATCCAACACTCAAAATGAAGTTTATAGTTTGGTCAACCCACTCGCTGGGCTCACTTTTTTATTCCAGAGATGAGAGACTCAGCCTCCCTGCAGAGCTTTTTAACAAGTCCGCAGCTCAACTCACAATGTTTGATGTGTTCAACACGATGGAGGCTGCAGGAGTTCAGGAGAGAAACCAGGCGACACGTCTGAACTAACGAGGAATCACTCACTTCTTCAAGTACTGATACCATAGTGTAGAAATACCCTGGTAGAGTAAAAGTCCTGCTTCAAAATGTAGTAAAAGTACAAAAGTATCAGCATCAAAATATGCTTAAAGCTACTACGAGGAACTTTAATTTAGTGTTGATTCTGTCGCCCCCTGTGGACTAAAGCGGTAGTGTCTCTGAGCACCAGACTCCCTTTAGAAAACCTCTCATTTTACTGCAGCAGGGTCTGACAGTCTGCCCCTCTCAGCCCTGGTTCTGGTTCTCCCGTGCCTCCCTTCCCTGCCTAACTACAGAAGTGTCGTTACTGAAGTACGGAAGCTACGAGACGAATAAATGAACGTTTACTTCTCGTCTCACACGGGGAACGAACATCCGTCTCCCGGAGGAAACGTTTGGGTTCTTGTGGTCTGTTGATTAATTACATGGATCACACACCAATGGATTTCTCTACAAATCACTGCAGCAATATTTAATATTTGAATGAAATTCAAACCATAAATAGGCGACAAGATAGAACACAAGTCTCTCTTACAGGATACCCCCCCCACTCACTGCATCACTGACCTTCAAATGAATGAGACAAACTACAGCAAAATAAAGTTGAACATATGATTTATCACAGAGACCTGGTGGGTGTAGAATGTGGCTGAGATATGGACACCTTGTTGGTGATTCTGGACCTCTGTATGACTCCTGTACCTTTTCTGTTCAATCGACATTTTGGATCCTTCTACAGCTGCGCTTGTTAAACTGCCTGGTGGGTTTATTTTACTTCCCTCAGTATTTTCTCTCTGCTTTCTCAAAGTCATCCCTAACATATTCAGCCTTTTTTTTACAATTTATTTCCTGCTCTCATGCTCCTCGTTAAACACCTGCTGTCAGTTACCTGCAGCTAGAGGATGAATCGTGTCAGTGTGGAAGACATGAAAATAACCGTCGGTGTGTTTCCTTTAACCTCGGGCATCGAGCGGCCGAGTCGGTCCATATAATGATTTCCAGCTGAGGCAGAGAGGAGATGCTAAAGTGTTGCAGTGATGGTTTATCTTTCTCTTCTTCTTGTCAACACTTTCAGACTCTATGACGGTGCGGAGAGGAAAGAAGCTCAGCATCTCCATCCAGGAACACATGGCCATTGACGTTTGCCCCGGCCCCATCAGACCCATCCGACAAATCTCCGCCTACTTCCCCCGCCGGTCCCCCACCTCCCCCGGCCCCGTGTCCCCGAACCCGGCCTCCTCCCCGCTGGCCCTCAGCCCCAGCTTCGTGGCACCCGGGATGGGCGGGGCTCACCTCTTGTCTCCTCTGCTGGCTCACGGCCGGCCCGGCGGTGGCGTCGGTGTCGGCGGGTCTTTGTCTCTGACCAGCAGCGTGGACACATCGGTGGAGATCAACAGCTCCGACAGTGACGACTGCAGTGAGCCTCGCTGCCGGCATGTGTGTGTGTGTGTGTGTGTGGTACTGTGAACCTCTACACACCTGTAGCCGCTTTTTGCATGACTCAGCATGTTGCATCTAGACTTCAGGTAAAGTGGTTTGTGTTTCCATCTAAATGTAGCACAAATTTCCTAAAAATCTGCAAATGAAAATGCAAATTTGTGCACGTTTCCATCAGACGGCAAGTGAAGCCAATGCTAAAGTGCCTTAAAGCTGCATTCTCTCTAATGTCCATCAGGGGGCGACTCCTCTGGATACAAAAAGAAGTATTTTTGTATATAAATCTATGAGAAAATGACTTCTCACTTAATTTAATACCTAAGTAAAAGGCCAAAAACTAGGATGGCAATGGCCAAAAACAACAATCACATCAAAAGATGGTGACATTCAAAAACCAAAATGGCAACGGCCAAAAACCATGATTGGACATCGGCTCAGTAAGGTAAAACTCAAAGCTAGCAAAGGGCAAAAAACAAGATGGCGACAGCTAAAATTACAAACTCGAGGCTCCGAAACAGCAGTCCTACAAACGAATGGCTGACATCATGTTGATAATATCCAATTCTTATATACAGTCCATGGTTACTACCCATAATGCATCATGATGTTTGGTGGTCACCATCTTTTGTTTTGCCGTCGCCATTATTTTTTCCCATTACACCATCTTCTTTTTGGCCCGTCATTACCTCGATTTTTGGCAGTCACCATCTTTTTTTTTGGCCTACCCTCTTCAGTTTCAGCCTTCGCCATCTCTGTTTTTTGGCTGTCGGCATCTTAGCTTCTGGCTGTTTACTGGGGTAATAATTTAAGTGGGAAGTAAGGTCATTTTCTCATGAACTCAGCTGAGCGGAGTTCATTAAGTCTCGGCCGTCTGAAGACTTTGAAGATCCGATCAGCACTTAATAAGCCTGTTGGACTAAAGCTGGCTCTGCTGCTGTGCTGTAGGCACATTGGAAGTAAAGACTCATGGCCATGGATTTAAAAACCATAACTGACAGTGTGGTCGGTCTATTGTTCTGATCAGGGACCAGCTGCAGGACTGAGGGAATGTAAAAATGCTGCAGTGCGATCAATAAACAAAAACACCAGAGTCCAATTTATCTGACCACGTTTACCCCCGAGTTCAGTTCAGAGATACAACTTATGAATAATTCATGTGTTTAAGTCAAAATAACATTGATAATGCAATACGTTCTGCTCCCACATTTCGATCACAGGCATTTAAAGAGTTTAATGGGGCAGCAGACTGCAGATAAAACAGGATCGTCAGAGACTCCTCATTTGTGTTGGAATTGGCTTTCAGGTTTTCCAGCATCATCTCGCTGAATGAATGAAATATGAGCTTCCTGAGAGGTGAAGGAGAGCGGGGAGGAGATCAGCCTCAGTGGTAGAATAAGAATACATTGTGATGAACGACTGCTCTCAGTGCTGATGTCGTCAAGCTGCCTTGTGATTCAGATCCACTCACAGAATAATTGGGGGTTTCTATTTCAACATGAATTTATCATCAGATGTGTTATGCAGTCACTGGCTGATGATTTTATTTGTTTTCTGATTCATCAGAGTGTCACAGTGTGACAGCCTGTCTCATGCAACTAACCCACCCCTCCAATAAAAGAGCGAGAGCGCCAGACGGAAAGAGACACAAAACAATGACTAACAACACGTATTGAGTCTCTTTGTTGTAATTTTTTGTCTCTTTGTGGTGGTTTTGTTTCTCCTTGTAGTCATTTTGTGTCTCTTTGTGGTCGTTTGTTTGTCTCTTTGTGGTCGTCTTTGTGGTCATTTTGTGTCTCTTTGTGGTCGTTTGTTTGTCTCTTTGTGGTTGTCTTTGTGGTCATTTTGTGTCTCTTTGTGGTTGTTTGTTTGTCTCTTTGTGGTTGTTTTTCTCTTTTTGGTTATTTTGCCTCTTTGTGGTCGTTTGTTTGTCTCTTTGTGGTCGCATTGTGTCTTTGAAATCATTTTACATCTCTTTGTGGTAATTTTTTGTCTCTTTGTGGTGGTTGTGTTTCTCCTTGTAGTCATTTTGTTTCTCTTTATGGTCGTTTGTTTGTCTCTTTGTGATCGTCTTTGTAGTCATGTTGTGCCTCTTTGTGGTCGTTTGTTGTCTCTTTGTGGTTGTTTCTGAATCTTTGTGGTAATTTTTAGTCTCTTTGTGGTGATTTTGTGTCTCTTTTTAGTCATTATATGTTACTTTGTGGTCATTTGGTATCTTTGTGTAGACATTTTGCATCCCTATTTGGTTATTCTGCATCTTTTGTTGTGTTAAAAGAACACTTTTTTCATTAGAGCTTGAGTCCTTTTGTTTGAGATTTCCTCCAAAGGCTCAGATCTCCTCACTGCAGAGCATTTTCACTGTGCAGTGACGTCTTCAGGGTGCTGAAGCACTGCGTTTATTGGTGCTGTATGTTTTTACAGCAGCCAGTTGTCTCTGCGCCGGGATGCTGGAAGTCAGTGTAGGTGGGTGGAATCACAACCGCAAGCATTCAGATTTGGAGAAAAAAAACATGTAAATGTAAAGTGCACCCACAGTTTTTGAAATCCATTTTGTGTTGAGGAAGCAGAGAGAAGTGTTTCATAAGCAGAGAGAAGTGTTTCATACTGAAGCTCTGAGATACATCTCTTATCTCTGCATGCTAGTAAGTACAAGTACAAGCATCTCAAAACTCTAATTAAATAAGATACTCGGATAAATGCATAGTGCATACTTTCCACTTGTTTTTAGATTTTCAAGTCGTTCATATCAGATTCTCTGACAACTGAAGCTGCTGCTGATGTGCTGCTTTTGATGCATGACCAGGGTTTCAGAGATAAGATGCAAATGCTGTGAAGTGTCTCTCAGGCGGCAGCTGTGACAATGATATACATTTAATTTCAGTCCCTTATGGAGAAGAAATACCGTCACCCCACAGACTAAGAGAGACACAAAACAACTACACACAGCCATGAGGTTGTTTTGTCTCTGCAGTTATTTTACAACCCTTTTTTTGCATTTCGTTGTGGTCTTTTTTTGTATCTTAGTGGTCGTTTTGTGTCTCTTAGTGGTTGTTATTTGTCTATCTGTAGTCATCTTGTGTCTCTTTGTGGTCGTTTGGCATGTCTTTCGGATCATTTTCTGTCTCTCGGTGGTGACTGTGTCTCT
>NW_027176550.1:281690-344290 GCF_023349555.1 Cebidichthys violaceus | reverse complement strand
GCCTCTCCTCCTCTTCCTCCTCTCCCTTCTCTTCTTCCTCCTTTCCCTCCTCCTCTCCCTCCTCCTTTTCCTCTTCCTTCTCTTCCTCCTCCTCCCTCCTGTTCTTCCTCTTCCTCCTCCTCCTGTTCTTCCTCTCCTCCTCCTCCTCCCCTATCTCCTCTTCCTCCTCTTCTTCCTCTTCCTCCTCCTCCTCCCCTCTCTCCTCGTCCTCTTCCTCCTCTCTCTCCTCTTCCTCCTCCTCTCTCTTCTTCCTCCTCCTCTCTCTCCTCTTCCTCTTCCTCCTTGTCTTCCTCTTCCTCCTTTTCTCTCCCTCTTCCTCCCTCCCTCCTCCTCTTCTCTCTCCTCTTCCTCTTCCTCCTCTTCTCTCCCTCTTCCTCCTCTCCTTTATTCTCTTCCTCCTCTCTCTTCTCCTCCTCCTCTTCCTCCTCTCTCTCTCCTCCTTCTCTTCCTCTCCCTCTTCCTCCTCCTCTTCCTCCTCTCTCCTTTTCCTCCTCTTCCTCAACTTCCTCTCCATTATCCTCCTCCTCTCCCCTATCCTCCTCCTCCTCCTCTTCCTCCCCTTCCTCTCCCCTATCCTCTTCCTCCTCCTCCTCCTCCTCCTCCTCAAACATTGCAGTGTATGAAGTCATTATAATGAGTTCTCATGTCTCGTTTTCCTCCGCCTGTAAGCTTCAGTTTGTGTTTTGAGTTTTTAATTTTTGCTCAGATTTATTTCCATTAATTATAAAGATTTAGGTCGTTATCAAAGCGCTCAGACCTCCAGAGGGAACAACGCTGCTGCTTCTTTACCCAAAATCTTTACCTTCAAAAAAACTGCTGGAGGTTAAAACTAGAGATGTTACAGACGACTCTCTGTGTTTACTCTACAGACAACAGGTCTTTGTGTTTACTCTACAGACAGTAGGTCCTCTGTGTTTACTCTACAGACAACAGGTCTCTGTGTTTACTCTACAGACAGCAGGTCTCTGTGTTTACTCTACAGACAGTAGGTCTGTGTTTACTCTACAGACAGTAGGTCTGTGTTTACTCTACAGACAGCAGGTCTGTGTGTTTTACTCTACAGACAGTAGGTCTCTGTGTTTACTCTACAGACAGTAGGTCTGTGTTTACTCTACAGACAACAGGTCTGTGTTTACTCTACAGACAACAGGTCTCTGTGTTTACTCTACAGACAGTAGGTCTGTGTTTACTCTACAGACAGCAGGTCTGTGTTTACTCTACAGACAGTAGGTCTCTGTGTTTACTCTACAGACAGTAGGTCTGTGTTTACTCTACAGACAACAGGTCTGTGTTTACTCTACAGACAACAGGTCTCTGTGTTTACTCTACAGACAACAGGTCTCTGTTTACTCTACAGACAACAGGTATTTGTGTTTACTCTACAGACAGTAGGTCTGTGTTTACTCTACAGACAACAGGTATTTGTGTTTACTCTACAGACAGCAGGTCTGTGTGTTTACTCTACAGACAGTAGGTCTGTGTTTACTCTACAGACAGCAGGTCTGTGTTTACTCTACAGACAGTAGGTCTCTGTTTACTCTACAGACAGCAGGTCTGTGTTTACTCTACAGACAGCAGGTCTTTGTGTTTACTCTACAGACAACAGGTCTGTGTGTTTACTCTACAGACAACAGGTCCTGTGTGTTTACTCTACAGACAGCAGGTCTTTATGTTTACTCTACAGACAACAGGTCTGTGTGTTTACTCTACAGACAACAGGTCTGTGTGTTTACTCTACAGACAGCAGGTCTTTGTGTTTACTCTACAGACAGCAGGTCTTTCTGTTTACTCCTACAGACAGCAGGTCTGTGTTTACTCTACAGACAGTAGGTCTCTGTGTTTACTCTACAGACAACAGGTCCTGTGTTTACTCTACAGACAGCAGGTCTGTGTTTTACTCTACAGACAGTAGGGTCTCTGTGTTTTACTCTACAGACAACAGGTCTGTGTTTACTCTACAGACAACAGGTATTTGTGTTTACTCTACAGACAGTAGGTCTGTGTTTACTCTACAGACAACAGGTATTTGTGTTTACTCTACAGACAGTAGGGTCTGTGTTTACTCTACAGACAACAGGTATTTGTGTTTACTCTACAGACAGTAGGTCTGTGTTTACTCTACAGACAACAGGTATTTGTGTTTACTCTACAGGACAACAGGTCTTTGTGTTTACTCTACAGACAGCAGGTTCTCTGTGTTTACTCTATACAGAGTCAGATACTACGTCACTATGAAGATACTACTTCATTATTATGAGATACTAAGTCATTAATATGAGATACTATGTCATAATTATGAGATCTGTAAGTCATTATTTTGAGATACTATCTCATAATAATGACTTAGTATCTCATAATAATGATTTACAGATCTTTGTTTTTTCCTCACAGTGCCGGGTAATGGGCTTCCATATATTAGTGCCGTAGTAACCTGGTTACTGTAGGATCACGATCCTCCTCTTCTTCACGCCTCAGTGAACCATGAACTCACAGGCATTAAACACACATTTAAATCATTCAGCGGGACTTAGACTTCCAGTTATTGACGGTTAAACTGGTTTCCATGAAGTCGTGACTGACTACAGCTCTGTGACTTCCAGACTCAGTGACCGTGGTGTTATTAATGATGATGAGAACCAGTACGAGAGACACCAGTTCATCCCAGTGACTGGGGAGTCAGAGAGGTTTATTCTTCAAGAGCGGGTTAACGAAGCGTCCTCCGTCACACAGAGAGAGAGAGACGAGGATGAACTCATCCACACATCACTGGATTCATCCCAGTGAGACCAGTTCAGGAGCCGCATGAACACAACCAACGTCATGAATCAACTGTTTTAAACATACAAAAATATTCAGACACAACATTATTATTGATTATTGATCTGTAGAGTTGTGATATCATAATATATTATAATACATATATTCCATAATGAAGTATATCCTACGTGTCTTCTGACCACACCTGAAGTCATTAGAGGAAATTTATCTGTAAACTCTTATCTCATATTCAAGGAACTGGTTTATTATTATATAAGAGCTGTAAAGAAAACAAAGTAAAATATTAAATATGCGTCATAAAACTCACGGTTCAAAATCAGATCTGCAGAATATTTATATTTATTAAACCTCTCTAAAGTCAGCAAATCATCAAAAATACTAAAATGTTGTACTTTTACTTTGTTATAGTCATTTATTGTGGGTTTTTTTTCATAAAAAAATGAAAAAGAAATAAAAGGTTGTGTTTTTATCATACATCATTATTATTGTTACTGCTGTATTATAATGTTCTTAGAGCTCATGTGATGAAGTTAAACATCATACTTCATGTCTAATATCTACTTTATATTCATGTGAAAACATCTCCTTCAAAACTACTGGATTTATTCAAGTTCATCACCAAAACTACATTTTACAGATTACATGTGAACACATCACGATAACCTTATAATTTACATTCAGCCAGTACTCATTTTCACTGAGCAGAGCCTGAAGGCATCATAATGTAACTGAAGTGAACCTCCCGTTGGTTAGCCGTTAGCGGTGCTGCTAACGTTACTAGCTCTCCTCCTGTTGGTTTTAAACACTGACTGGTTGTTTTTAATGTAAACATGATCAGAGATTCAGAGACTAGAAACACATAAATGACGATTATTGGAGGATGATAATAACCTTTGTTGTTGTTGTGTTTTATTTCAGAGCTTCTGGGTTCCACTAAGAGACTGAACGTGAACTACCAGGACTCAGACGGGTGAGTGATGACGTCACACGACGTCTCGTCTGTAGATGATGGCACCAAATTTGGTTCAGACCGAAGCACCAACATGTGGATTCATCCGCTGCTGAAAATAGTCCCCAAACAAAGTCAATATTTTTGTTTGTTTGATTAAAAACTACAATGAATCACTGATGAAGCTCTATATTAGAACCACTGAGACTCAGACAGGAAGTCACAATAAGAATATAAAATAAAAGCTTTTAATACAAAATGCCACGTTGTTTTATATATACATTTTATATTCCTGTCTGAGTTTAGCTCATCAGTGAGTGATTTAAAACCTCTTCATCTCAGAGTTGGACTCCTTTGTTTGGCCCCTCAGGCAGAGGGGTCAGGGGTCAGGGGGTCAGGGGGCCGGAGTGTTTACAAAGAGCCCTCAATGACTTAGTGCAGCACTGACATCTGAGGAACGAGTTCACAAAAGCTGCAGGAGTCTCAGAGGTTCATTAGTACTTCTATATACTATATTTATATTTATATACTACGTGCATAGAGGAGACAACCGCTGTTTCCTCAATGTCTTAAAGCTGCATTCTCCTCTAATGTCCATCAGGGGGGCGACTCCTCTGGTTGTAATAGAAGTCCTAGTCTAAAATGACTCTACTTCTCTCTTGATTTATTCCCTCAGTAAACATTGTAAACATGAGTTTATGGTCTCAATCTCTAGTTTACAGTCTTCTTCAATACAGCATGGATGTTCATTTAGTACATTATGCTCCATTTAGAGTCAAACAGACCATTAAGGTTGTCATGACGACACATTTATCAGTGGAAAAACTTGTGTGTGTGTGTGTGTGTGTGTGTGTGCATGCACCTGAACACACCACAACAACACTTGACTTCCCACAATCCTTCCAGTGTTTAGCCTCAACACGTTGGATCATGTTGGTCTGAGTTTCTCACGGCTTCATTTAGGACCCAAAGCCGAGCTTCAGTTCGTGTGTTTTTAGATTAAAGGTGCGTTCAAACGTTCAAACGTTCAAACATTCAAACGTTCAAACGTTCAAAACGTTCTAATGTTCTAACATTCTAACATTCTAACATTCTAACATTCTAACGTTCTAACGTTCTAACATTCTAACATTCTAACGTTCTAACATTCTAACGTTCTAATGTTCTAACGTTCTAACATTCTAACATTCTAACATTCTAATGTTCTCACGTTCAAACGTTCTAATGTTCTAACGTTCTAACATTCTAACATTCTAACATTCTAACATTCTAACGTTCTAATGTTCTAACGTTCAAACGTTCTAACGTTCTAACGTTCAAACGTTCGGTCACATGTGAGGAAGACGAGCTGTGGCCAGAGAACGTCTGACATGTTCTCACTTGACCTTAAAATGATTAATTTATTAAAAACGTTGATAAATGAATCAGAGGAGCTCACACATAAATCAGATATTAACTCATTCATTACGTCATTACTTGAACTATTATTTAAAAGTCTGATATTACTCATAAAATGTGTCATAAAAACAATTATTGAATAATAAATAAAATAAATCTGACACATATTGAGTGTTTAATCTGGATCAGCTGCTCTAATCAAACATCAAAGAGATCTGTATCTGTTAATATGGATCATCAATGATCAATAATTAGTATCAGAGATCTTTAGAAAGTTATATTTGCTCCTTATTATATTTTGTTCTGTGAGTTTTATGATCCCCTGGTTTTAACGAACAAACAGAAACTTGTTATAACTTTGTTATATTTAAGAAAAACATGATGGTTTGGATCAGTACTTTGTTCACTTTGAGTTTGAAACGGATTCAAAAGAAACCGGTGAATAAAGTGTCTTTGTTGTTTCTCTGCTGATATTTATTCATTTTAACTGATTTGAAGTTAAAGTACAAACCCAAACAGTAAAAGAAGATGAAAACTGTTAAAGCAACACGTTCAAAGCATCTTCACAGAGTTCATCAGGAGGTCAAATGTTCTCAAAGTGAGGCGAGCGCATGAACACTCGGAGTAACTCATTTACACTCGAAGCTCTTTAATGTTAATGTTCAACATCTGCTCACAAAACTCATGTTCTTCATTTGAAGGCAGTTTTTAAGAGGAGCTCAACTTCATTCATTCAGGACGTCTATGGAGCTGTCAGCCGCACAAACAGTCAGCTACATGTTTGTTTGTTTACGACCAGTGAACAGGAAGTGACCATATCTGGACTGAGGAGGAGGGACGTAGAGACGCCGTATACGTCTCTGGTAGAGACCTGTCAATCACTGTGTAGCCCCGCCCCCTAAATCATCCCCTGCTTTATGGTCTGTTTGACTCTAAATGGACCATAATGTACTAAATGAACATCATGCTGTATTGAAGAAGACTGTAAACTAGAGATTGAGACCATAAACTCATGTTTAGGGCTGTTAACAGGTCTGATGTCTCTCAGGTGAGCAGGTGCATGATGGTCTAGAGACTCAAACAGGATCCAGCAGAGACCAGCAGACTGTCCTGTCCCCCTTTACCGTCTAAAACTGAAACTACAAGTACTCACATACCCTTCATCCTAAATACAAGTACCAATACATCCAGGTAGAAATGTAGTAGATATTACTTGTATTAATATCTACTACAAGTAAAAGTACTCCATTCAAAAGCATATTACAGAAGTACTCTGAGCTTCGTAGTACTGTTTGTACTGGAAAAGATTGTATGTATATAATATAAATAATATTTATATAATGCATTGATGTAAAGGATATAAAGGGGTCAACATGCAAAATACACATTAATGCAGCAGAAACATCAGATATAATAGTGAAACCTACTTTAAGTACTTTATTATCTGATAACACTAAACAAAGTGTGTTTTGAATGCAGGACTTTTACTTTAGTGGAGTATTTCTAACAGTACTTTAACGGATCAGAGTGGATAGACAGATACTTTATTAATCCCACAAGGGGAAATTGTTTCGCCACATCAGCATTTATACAGACAGATAAAGCTGTCTGTTTACAGCAAAGTAAAACATAGTTAAATACAAAAATGCACAAGATATAGAATAACATCTGATAATATGAAATGAAGTGTCGTTAAAGCCTCAGACGGCTGCAGGAGTTCTTCTCTCGGCTCTCCGTCCTCCATTACCGGTGGATGAGCCGTGGGCTCTGCCTGTTACCGGCTCCTCATGAATACCAGCTATCGTTACGTAACAGAGACTCTCTTCAGCTCTGATGTCTGCGCTTTATTCTCATGTAGCCTGAAGCTTGATCTCCTCTCCTGTCTGAGCTCCTCATGTTGGGGGAGGAGTCTATCACAAAAGTAAAAAGCCAGGAAATTAAAATTCATCCTCTGGAAGAGTCTCTGCATGAGTTTCCTTCACTTATGTTTCACATTAAAATGTCTGTAAATAGTGAGAAATAAAACCTCCAGATATTCAATTTACAACTATATAAAATATGAATAAATATACACAAACATCTGTATGTGTGTGTGTGACATAAACAATTGTATGTGTGACATAAACATCTGTATGTATGTGTGACAAACATCTGTGTGTGTGTGTGTGTGTGTGTGTGTGAAACAAACATCTGTATGTGTGACATAAACATCTGTGTGTGACATAAACATCTGTATGTGTGACAAACATCTGTATGTGTGTGTCACATAAACATCTGTATGTGTGTGTGACATAAACATCTGTATGTGTCACATAAACATCTGTATGTGTGTGTGACATAAACATCTGTATGTGTCACATAAACATCTGTATGTATGTGTGACAAACATCTCTGTGTGTGTGTGTGTGACACAAACATCTGTATGTGTGAGACATAAACATCTGTGTGTGACATAAACATCTGTATGTGTGACATAAACATCTGTATGTGTGACAAACATCTGTATGTGTGTGTCACATAAACATCTGTGTGTGTGACAAACATCTGTATGTGTGTGTCACATAAACATCTGTATGTGTGACATAAACATCTGTATGTGTCACATAAACATCTGTATGTGTGACATAAACATCTGTGTGTGACATAAACATCTGTATGTGTGACAAACATCTGTATGTGTGTGTCACATAAACATCTGTGTGTGTGTCACATAAACATCTGTATGTGTGTGTGACATAAACATCTGTATGTGTGTCACATAAACATCTGTGTGTGTGACATAAACATCTGTATGTGTGTGTATTTGTGTGTGACACACCCATCTGTATGTGAAGCTAATAAGAGGCGCTGAGCGTCTGATGAACGGACTCAAAGACAGTGAACACACCCTCTGAGGAGGTGCAGGTCTCTGCAGGTCCTGGTCTGACTCACAGGAACACAGTCGTCACACAGCGAGTCCAGACTTACCTGAGACCTTCATCATCTTCATCATCTTCATCACTGCTTCACACTCACACAGCCGGCACAAATAATCCACTACAGATAACAAAAACACTCACACTTCTGTGATGTAATAACTGTGAAATCTCCCCAAAACTGATGAAAGAGGAGGAGGAGGAGGAGGAGGAGGAGGAGGAGGAGGAGGTCCATATTAAGGGTTCATTTAAAGTTGTGTGATCTGAGTCTCTCTTGTTAAACGTGTTTTATTGAAACATAAACCAGTTCATCTGGACATTATACTGTGAACTATTTTCATTCTAAATAAATATACATATATATTTATTGTAATTTAAATTTTATTTTGACTGATCTGGAGTCAGGTGTCTTACATGTTTACTAATAACAATCATATTAATAATCATTTAATAACACGTTTCTCTGACTCAGGTTTTCTGCGCTGCACCACGCTGCTCTCACAGGAACCACAGAGCTGCTGTCTGCACTGCTGGAGGCTCAGGCCTCTGTGGACGTGAAGGACAGCAACGGTGAGAGACACACACACACACACACACACACACACAAACACACACCTACACACACACACACACACACACACACACACACACACACACACAAACTCAAACTCTCAAACTTTTGTCGGCGTCACCGACAGCAGATTTCATTTCCTGCCCAATGTCCAGTCACATGACCTGTGTGTGTGTGTGTGTGTGTGTGTGTGTGTGTGTGTGTGTGTGCGGAGACAGTAGACAGCGTCAGCTGCTTCGGAACATGACAGCAGATTACGAGCTGATTTGTGCTGCGTTCACTGCAGCTTGTTTACATCTGAGCCATTCAAGAGAAAACCTCCGGTTCTTTAAAGTTCTTCAAAGCTTCACTTGTTAAAGCTGCATTCTCTCTAGTGTCCACCAGGGGGCGACTCCTCTGGTTGTATAGAAGTCTAGTCTAAAATGACTCTACTTCTCTCTTGATTTATTCCCTCAGTAAACATTGTAAACATGAGTTTATGGTCTCAATCTCTAGTTTACAGTCTTCTTCAATACAGCATGATGTTCATTTAGTACATTATGCTCCATTTAGAGTCAAACAGACCATAAAGCAGGGGATGATTTAGGGGCGGGGCTACACGGTGACTGACAGGTCGACACCATGGCAATGTCCGATCTGGGAGTTGTCCGTGTTTTCATCTTACAACTTTAATCCTTTAAAATTGACGGACAAAATGCCGAACTTTATGCTTTAAGACCACAAACCAATGAGTGATGTCACGATGACTGCGTCCACTTCTTGTATACAGTCTATGATGTCATCCAGATGTGTGTGTGTGTGTGTGTGTGTGTGTGTGTGTACAGTACACATTCAAACAGATTCTGTAGTTTGTTTCTTTTTCTACTTATCAATGTAACTGATTACACCGTACTTGAGTACAATTTTGAGGTACTTGTACTTAACTTGAGTATTTCCATGTTATGTTACCCTCAGAGGTAAATATTGTACGTTTACTACATTTATCTGACCGCTTTAGTTATTATTATAGATTAAATACAAAGCTCCACCTTTTGAAGCGATCAACACATTAATGCATCAATAACTATAACAGATATTAATCTGCATGATGAGTATTTTTTTTTACTGTGATTAATAGAAGTTTACCGTCGTTGAATACGTTAAATAAAGTTTTGTGTGGGTTTTTTTGGGTGCAGGAATGCGTCCTCTCCACTACGCGGCCTGGCAGGGTAAATCTGAGTCGGTCCTGATGCTGCTCCGCTCCGGAGCCTCGGTGAACGGAGTCTCTCTGGACGGACACATCCCGCTGCACCTGGCGGCTCAGTACGGACACTACAAAGTGGTGAGTCCTCACATCTGTCCGGCTAAACGTCTGTCCTCTCAGCGTCTTCATCTGATGGACATCAGAGCAGACGGCTTACTCTTGTTTACGGCTCAACATCCAGCAGCGACCTTTTTTAATTCCACTTCATTTATTTGATGACTTAAGTTAGTTTGACATAAGATATTATTTACATTATTTAGTCACAAAACCTACATTTTTCCTCTGTGGTATTAGTACTTTAACTTAAAGTTACTGTGAGGAACTTTCCTTTAGTGTTGACTCTGTCGCCCCCTGTGGACTAAAGCGGTAGTGTCTCTGAGCACCAGAGTCCCTTTAGAAAACCTCTCATTCTACTGCAGCAGGGTCTGACAGTCTGGCCCTCTCAGTCCTGGTTCTGGTTCTCCCGTTGCCTCCCTTCCCTCCAGCGGGTCCAGCAATACGTCCTGGGTCTCCAGCAGAGAGGAGAAGCTCTGCTCCTGGAGGAGGAGGAGGAGGAGGAGGAGGAGGAGGAGGAGGAGACGCTGTTTGTGGTTGTGTTTCACATCAGTATATCGGTCGAGGGACGGAGCTTCATGTGATTGGATTTGTGGTGATGATGATGATGAGGTGGATTTAGGAGGATGATGGGGGGGGGGGGGGGTGTAGATTTGGGGAGATCAGATATTCAGGCGGGGGTGTGATTAGTGACCCTCTTTGTGTCTCAGCAGAACAGATGTGAGGAGATGTTTTGACTGATGAAATGATTCCTGAGGTCAGATCCCCCCCTCTCTCTCTCACACACACACACACACACACACACACACACACACACACACAGAGTTTAACTGGCGTTTACACAATCATCAGATTAAGTCTTTATTCAAACGTCAGGACCATAAACACAACAAAACATAAACAGATTGTTTTTATTTGTTTGTTTGTTTAAACTTGAATCAGATATTAACCATAAAAAATACTGCACTCAAATACAAATCTGAGGTACTTGTACTTCAGCTCAGCAGTTCTATTTCTTTGTACTTTTATATATATATATATATATATATATATATATATATCTACAGTACATGTTCTATGTTCATGTAACGTGTTCACAGTGTTCACAGCACGCTTCAGTCTGCTGTGATAGTTTGAGACTCTAGATCAGAAGATTAGATTCTGTCGTCTTTTCTCAAAGTCAAGAGTGTAAATTTAAAGTCCGGTCCAGTTAAAGCAGCGGTCCGCCTTAAGTCCGTCCTTTGAGAGTCTCTGGATTCCTGTCGTCCTCGTAATCCTGAAGAGCTGCGATAACAACACGATAACACGTCGTCTGATTGGCCGAGAGCCGGTGAAACGTTGTATCAGGTTACATCATCGACAGAACACAAAACCCTCAGAGGGCCGAGACGCCGCCAAGATCTGCAGGTGTTCCCCCCCCCCCCCCCCCCCCGCCTGCAGTCTTTATGCTAAGCTAATGATAATTTTTCTCTTTTTAGATGTTTTATGTTGCTTATCATTCATAAAATAATGACTGTTTGTTTGTTTGTTGTCAGTCTGAGATGTTGCTGCAGCATCAGTCCAACCCCTGTCTGGTCAACAAGGCCAAGAAGACTCCTCTGGACCTGGCCTGTGAGTTCGGGAGAGACCAGGTGAGCAGGTCTTCATGTTGTGGTTTCGTGATGGGGGACTCGCTTCCTTTTTCTCCAGGTCCCCACATAGTAAATCATGAAGTGTTGGTGTTCAGAGGTGGTGTGAATCAGGGCTGGTGTTGAGGGAACGAGTGGAAGTCAAAACAAAGTCCTGCTAAGTGAAACAAGTCACAGCTGGACACACACACACACACACACACACACACACACACACACACACACACACACACACACACACAGAGGTTTGATTGCGTTGCCACAGTTACTTTTCTCTCGCTGTCAGTCAACATCACTGTTATCTTTGTGTTGTCTTTGTCTCTCTGTCCTTTTCTGTCTCCATGTTGATCTAAATCTAAACTGTGGATTCTGTGGCAGCAGCTACGCAAACAAATCTTTCTTACACACACACACACACACACACACACACACACACACACACACACACACACACACACGAATTATTAACATACGTGTTTGTTATTTATTGTTGTAAAGTGCAGAGTAGAGAGGAATTATTTAGTTTAATCACCTTAAATGTCGCCGTAAAGCAGATTATTATCCTCCGTCAACATTTCTCCATATTTTTTTTTAATTTTGAGTGTTTAAAATTCAAACCTTTTGAAATCTACAAATCAAAATGTGCATCAAATTTGGAAAATGGAAAGATAAGTAATAGATACAATTATAATTTCCCTGATGGATTTAAATATTCGTTTGGTCTAAAATAGTTTAAAACATGAAGATATTCAGTTTACTGTGATATTAAACACATTCCAGATCAATTCGTTTTTATTTAATCGACTAAATTCAAATAGAGACTCACACTTTGCTACATGTTGATGTTGTTTAAAAGTTATAAGATAAATAAAGTAGAATGTTTCTCTGACACGTCGTGAGTAAAAGTATAAAGTAGCAGAATTGGAAATACTCATGTAAAGTACAAATACCTTGAACTTGTGCAGTACTTGATGTAAATGTTTTGACTCGTTTGTTAAATGAGACATGAAAGTGAAGTTTGATCCTCAAACAGCTGATTCAAACTCCACCCACATATCTTTAGAGAGTGTGTGTGTGTGTGTGTGTGTGTGTGTGTGTGTGTGTGTGTGTGTGTGTGTGTGTATGTGTGTGTGTGTGTGTGTTCAGGCCTCAGCTGTCTCTCAGCTGTTGTGTTTCCATTCAGCTCTCCTCTCCTGGTTTAACACTGAGGCCGTGTTTCTACTTCCTGTTTGAGCTTCATTCTTGTGGACTCGACAGTCTGTTCATGTTGTAACAAGTTACTAATGACTCAAACATCACCGGCAGTAGAACTCACAGCTTTACTCAAACTGTATTAGTTTGTCAGAATCTTAAAGAAAAACTAAATGAGTCAGATTTATTGAGTCGATTAGTTGTTTTTTGTGGGCATTTGTGGTTATTCGCTTCATTGAGAGGGGGCGTGGCTTATTGCCAATGAAGCCGTTATCAACTAAGCCAGTTATTTCCTCCATCAAAGGAATAAATAACCTCCATCTCTGCTTAGTACATGATGTAGAAGTCCAGATATCAGGAAGCTAAGCTCCTTCTGGTTCATCACATCATTGAGCTGTATTCACTGAGTCTGTCTGGTTTACTACAGCTCTATGAACACTAAATAAAACATGCTGATGTGATTTAATATCAATAAACTGATGAAAAAAAAAAAGATGCAGAAATATCTACATAATGATGAAGATTTATAAAAAGTCTGAATTCATGTTTTGTTCTCTCCTCAAGACGAACAGTAAATACCTTAAAATGCTTGTTTTCTGAATGGAGTCTGGTTCTATCGGTGCTATGCTAAGCTAACATTGTAGCCGCTCCATCCTCACTCAACACGATGTCATCTAGACGTAAACACAGCAGCGTGGTTGTTGTTTGTACCGTCTGGTTCATCAACATGTCTACAGTCTGGTCTCTACTAACAGGAGGTATCGTCCGCGATGAAGGAGGAGCATCTCAACGCCGATAGGCTATAAAGACACAGCGTCACGCCATCGAGGCAAATTCACGTCTGTGCTTTGACTTTGTATTGCCCCCCCCCCCCCCAGGTGGCCCAGCTGTTGCTCAGCAGCAACATGGTGGTGGCGTTGCTGGAGGGAGAGAGGAAGGAGCAGACGGACTCGGCCTTCACCACCCCGCTGCACCTCGCCGCCCGCAACGGACACAAAGACATCATACGGTAATAAAACTTTATTTATACAAGACCAGTTAACAACAACAGTCCCCTTCAGGTTCATTGAGGAGGAGGATGAGGGGGAGGAGGAGGAGGAGTAGGAAGAGGAGGAGGAGGAAGAGGAAGACGAGGAGGAAGAAAAGGAGGAGGAAGAGAAAGAGGAGGAGGAGGAAGAGAAAGAGGAGGAGGAGGAAGAGGAGGAGGAGGAAGAAGAGGAGGAGGAGGAGAGGAAAAGGAGGGGGAGGAGAGGAAGAGGAGGAGGAGGAGGAGGAGGAGAACTGTGAGAGCTGTGGTTTGTTTACCAGTGAGCTGTCTCGTCTTCATCTTCTTCTTCTTCATTCTCTGTAATACACCACAGCAGCTCTGTGACCCAGTTTATACACTGTGTGTGTGTGTGTGTGTGAGTGTGAGTGTGTGTGTGTGTGTGTGTGAGTGTGAGTGTGTGTGTGTGTGAGTGTGAGTGTGTGTGTGTGTGTGTGAGTGTGAGTGTGTGTGTGTGTGTGTGTGTGTGTGTGTGTCTGAGTGTATGTGTGAGTGTGTGTGTGTGTGTGTGTGTGTGTTTTAGTTTCAGTTTTAGGATCTAGATTCAGGACTCATGTTCAGCACTCAGGTCTCAGTTTCAGGTTCCAAGTTCAGGACCCAGGTTCAGGTCTGATGTTCAGGCCCAGCTCCAGGACCCAGGTTCAGGACTCAGGGTCATGTCTCAGGTTCAGGACCCAGGTTCAGGACTCTGTGTCTCTGTTCTGTTCCAGTCTGCTTCTGGCTGCCGGCATCGACATCAACAAGACCACCAAGTCTGGGACGGCTCTCCATGAGGCGTCTCTGTACGGGAAGACGGAGGTGGTCCGCCTGCTGCTGGACGTGAGTTCACCTGAGGACATTCTGATGATGTCCCCGGTTACCTGTCGGACAGGAAGCCGTCTACGACGTCTACACATCGGATCCTGGTTTTATGAAATCCAGTGTTTAGATTCAGCTGAAACCAAACCCCAGATTGATGGTGTGATTTGTTGGTTCTAAATAAAGAGTCTTTGTCCTCCATGTTGTCTCTGAAGGCCGGAGTAGACGTGAACATCAGAAACACCTACAACCAGACGGCTCTGGACATCGTCAACCAGTTCACCACGTCACACGCCAGCAGGGACATCAAGCAGCTGCTCAGAGGTCCACAATAACTTCTTCTACTACTTCTTCTTCTGCTTCTTCTTCTGCTTCTTCTTCTTCTTCTTCTTTTTCATTTTTCTTTTTTCTTTTTCTTTCTTCTTCGTTGTCTCTTTGTGTCTCCCTGTCTCTCTCTCTCTCCGTCTGTCTGTCTGTCTGTCTCTGTTCACCAGACTTCATTCAAAAAGCAGCTGTTTTTAAACTTTGTGTTATGTAACCTTCAACTCTTATCAGTCGACTCTCACAACTTCAAAGACCAGACTACTTTACATGTGTGTGTGTGTGTGTGTGTGTGTGTGTGTGTGTGTGTGTGTGTGTGTGTGATTCCTTCAGTCTTTTGAAGTTCCTGTGGGAAACACTGAGGGAATAATGAGCCGTTGGTGTTGATTCTTCTTTTTCCTCTTCAACTCTTGAGTTAAAGAGTTTCTATTTTCAAAACAATTTGCATCTTATTTTGAAAACCAGCTCTGCCTTCCTGTATTTTTAGTTTGTCCTCTTTTATCATATTATGGCTTTTCAGATTGTTTTTATTTTTTATTTATCTGTTTATTGTTTTTTTTGATTAATTGTTCTTCTCTCATTGGTGGAATGTATTTATTTATTTTATTTATTCTAGATAAAAAACATCTGAAGCAACCATAACATCTTAAAATGTCTTATTGTCCAACACTTCAAAAAAAATATATAATATATTTATTCCCATGTTTTTAACTCGTTTTCTTTGTTTGAGTTTGTTTGAGTTAATAAAGTCTGTTTATTAATATTAGTGATTTTAAAACCTGATATAATGTAGAACTATTTACTGTTTCTGTGAACAACTAAAACAAATAATTTAAATAAAATAATGTTATTTAAATTAACTTATAATAATGGTAAAGTAATGGTAAGTAAAAGAAGGTTCAAGCTCATGTATTTCCAAAGTTCTGGTCCTAGTCCTGGTTCTGGTTCTGGTTCTGGTTCCGGTCCTGGTCTGATTCTGGTCTGGTTCTGGTTCTGGTTCTGGTTCTGGTTCTGGTCTGGTCCTGGTCCTGGTCCTGGTCTGGTTCTAGTCTGACTGTGGTTGTTTCCTGCACAGATGCGACGGGGGTTCTGCAGGTCCGAGCTCTGAAGGACTTCTGGAACCTTCACGACCCGACGGCCCTGAACATCCGGGCCGGTGACGTCATCATGGTGAGACGGATTCATTCAAGTGATTTCAGTCTAAAATCTTACAGATTTTCAAAATAATTTGCTGATTTTTCATTTTGCTGCTTCACTAAAGAAAAATGTAAATGTTTTGTTTCTTGCGGTCGTTTTATTTTATATAAATAATAAACATTTAAAAACAGTAGAATTAAGAGGATTATTATCCATTGATAATTTTTCAAAATAAAATAGAACCACGGTTACTACAAAGCTGAACCATGTGACCTGTTTCACTTTATTTTAAGTATTGTGATTTACATGAGATTAAAACAACAAGGAACGATTTATATTCAAAGGTAAAACTTTCTACATGTTCTAATTAATTTCACATAAATTAAAGTGACTATATTCAGTAAGGACAAAACCTTCAAAATAAGAGCACAGTCACTGAGCTGCTGTCTGTCGGCTGTTTGAACCTTTAATGTGGGAACACTCTTTTTAATGTTTCCAGACTATATATGTCTATATATATACGTATATATATATATATATATATATATATATATATATATATATATATATACATGATATATGATATATATATTATACTAATGTGTATGCATCAACTTTATATTCTATTATTTATCTTGACTTATTTTGATCTTTGTAAATGTATAAACTCTGATGTGGTTTGAGGTCAGATTCAGTGTTGCTCTCTTTGAATCGACGTAAAAGAAGCAGAAGAAGAAGAAGCTGATGTTTCCTTGTGATCACAGCGGGCTGCAGCGCCCCCTAGTGACCCGTGTCCTCCTCTGCAGGTGTTGGAGCAGCACGTGGACGGACGCTGGAAGGGACACATCCACGACACCCAGAGAGGGACGGACCGGGTCGGCTTCTTCCCTCCGTCCATCGTGGAGGTGATCAGCCGACGGAACGGTCAGTCGGTCGCAGAGGACGTCTGTTACACTAAAGACACAAACACGTCCGTCCGTCTGTCAGCTCTGGTTCCCCCCGAAGACGCTTTAAACACACTAATGTATAGTTTCATGAGGGATTCACTCTCGTTTCTATCAAACAAACGGGAGGAAATGGAGACTTTGTTTGGGACTACTTTCAGCGGCGGATGAATCCATATTTAGTCCTCTAGTGAGTGTTTTTATGTCAGAATAAATTAAAGTAAAATGATGAAAGAACGACAGCAAGGCTTTTTGATTTGGTTTTACATATTTAAATACATATATTCAGATATTAATTATACTGATTATTTTTCACAAAAAATTCTCAAATATTTTCGGACATTTTTACATATTTTTATCACATATTTTACATATTTTAAATATAATTCCAACAACAATTTTGGAAAAGAAATTGTGAAAAATATCCGAAAAATATTGATTTAAAATGTGAAAAATGTTCAAGAAATGTGTTAAAAAAATACTGAAATTCTGAAAATGATATGTTAGAAATGTAAAAAAATAATTGTAAAATATTTGAAAACTTTAGCAAAAGAATCTAAAATTGACAACATTAGAGCTCTTCGGAACAGAGGAAGAAGATCAGGCTTTAATATACACAGACAAATAAAGAATATCATATTTATCATCATAGAGTCATACTTCACTCATCAGCTGGTCCACATGTATTCATAGATGAATCAGATCTTCATCACTTCATAGAACGAGATACTCAAAACTAATCCCCCTGCTTCCAGAACCATCCCACGCCTCCACCTCCTCCCTCCTGCTTCCATCCATCCACATAATGACTGACCTCCACCTCTAACCATCAGCTTGATAACCTCCCCCCCCTTCCTTCCTTCCTTCCTTCCCTCCCTCCCTCCCTCCTTCCTCCCCCTCCCTGTCTCCCCCCCTGTAGGGGGCACCCTCTCCCGGCACGCCTCCCTGCCCACCCAGCGCCAGCAGCAGCCGTCCAGAGCCCCCCTCACCTGCAGCCTAAGCTCCGCCCCTCAGACCGACGACTCCTACACCTTGTACGCCCCCCCCACCCACGTGGTGCTGCCGCTAGCCAACGGCCTCAACACCACAGGTACACACACACACTCTCTTAAGGTGACAGGACTGCTGGACCTGTGCAGATCAGTATATTACTTCATGTTGAATGACGGTGTGTTTCTAACCCTAACCCTGACTTCAGCTGGAGGTATCATCACCGTCCTGCATCAAAGACCCAATAGAACCCTTTTCTCTATCTAATCTCTGTCCCCCCCCCCCTCCCTCAGTCAGCCCCCCCCTGACAGAACGCAGTCCACCAGAGTCTTTGTGTCTGATAGGTTTGTCTCCGAGCCGCCTGTCTCAGTCTGGGTGTCCCTTCCAGGACATCTGGGTCCTCAGGGACTCGTGTCATGGTAAGAAGTCAGCTTCTCCTCCTCCGGCTGCTCTGAAGCTGCATCGCTCAGCGCTCTGCATCCGGACCCGACACCCCGAGACCCCGAGAACCCGAGACCCCGAGACGGGACGACTGTCCACAACACGTGTTGTCTTATGACGCCTCGTCACGCTTCACATTACGCTGCTTCATGTTCCCTCACATTATATCACTCCGCCTCATGTCTCAAAGGCATAAACCCAAACCTTCTGAAGCGTCTGAAGTCAGTACCGGTCTTCTCGGTGTGTCGGGTCCAAACACTCTGTTTGATTCACTGCTTCAGGCTGAACGTCCGGCTCTCGGTAATCTCTGATGTTGTCCTCACTGCTGCCACAGGGGGGCGCCACTGGTTCACCTCATCGTTTAAACAATGGGGAGGCGCTGAGGAGCCTCTGATGTAGCTGGAGGAAAGAAGGGAACTCATTCACTTCATCTCGTTCATTCGTTCATTCATTTAAAGTGTTTCCCATTAACACACTGAAAGGGTTTCAACCTTCTTATTTTTTATATTTTAAAAAGGGAGTTTTGGGGTACTTGTTTTTAATCCCACTATTCAGGACGTCATGGAAATGTAGTCCCTTTAAAACCAATCTAATATTGTGATATTCTCCTGTTCAGATAATAATAATGATATTAACTTTATCTATATAGCACCTTTAAAAACAGAGTTTACAAAGTGCTTTGACAGACGAAAGCAAGACAATAATAACAATAAGAGAAAGATCAGTCGGTAAAAATAAACTAAGAAATAAATAAATAAAATTTTAAAGGCGACGACGTCACATAAAAGCCAGTCTATAAAAGTGTGTTTTAAGAAGTGATTTAAAAGAGATGATTCTGTGATATTCTCCTGTGACGGTGCAACATGGACGCCGTGTGTTCGCTGATGCTCTGACCTCAGTCGGTAATGGACTCCGGCCTGCAGCTGCTCCTCCACAGCTCAGCTTTTTAGACCACAAACCTGCATCCTGGCCGTCGGCACGTCGGCCATCTTTGAAGAGCATCTGCCGCTTCCTACCCCCCCCCCCCCCCCCCCCCCACCCACCCCCCCCCCCCCGGACATCATGACTTTACTGTTGTTGTTTTTTGTGGGTTTTCTTGCAGCCGGAGACAGGAACAGCGTCGGCAGCACCGGCAGCGTCGGCAGCACCCGGAGCGCCGGCAGCGGTCAGAGCACCGAGAGCAACAGCACCCCCAACGGAGTCCAACACACCACCGGTCAACATGACAACACCAGCACCAAGGTACACAAGTGACAACGCAACACTGGTTCACCTGCTGAGTCTTTGGTTTGAACCGTCACATGTAGTCCAGACCGTCTCCTCCAGCTCCAGGGTGATTTTATTGATATTTAGACATGTGACTCATATTTAAAATAAATTACTAATTTGATTCACTTTAATTAATTAGAGACGTGGGCAGGGACTACTTAAAATCAGCTGATTCATAAAACATCTGATGACACTAATAATACTAAATCTGTAGTTTTAAAGGGTAAAATATTGTTTTCCTGCACAGAATGAATCTTCTAGATGTCTTGGTATGAACAAAAATCAGCTTTTAGCAACTTGAATTTAGAATAACATCATTGTTACAGTTCTAATACATGATAGACGGCTTGTTTCTTCTTTTTTTTGTAGTTTTTTTTGTATGTTTGTGTTTTATGTTTGTGTTTGTGTGCAGCACTCTGCTGGTGATTCTGGACACTCAGACTGCAGCAAACAGCCTGATCATTCTGCAGGTACCTTTATCTTTAAGTACTCCAAGATACAGTCCTGTGTTTACTCCAGTGTACTTTGTAGGATAATACTGTGTAATTTTATTGATTTATTGTTGCTGCTACTGTGGACATTATTTCTTTTATCTTTGGAGAATCATTTTATATAATTACATTTCACCTTATCTCATGTCGCTTCATGTCTCTTCATGTTATCTCATGTCGCTTCATGTTATTTCATGTCGCTTCATGTCTCTTCACGTTATCTCATGTCGCTTCATGTTCCTTCATGTTATCTCATGTCGCTTCATGTTCCTTCATGTTATCTCATGTCGCTTCATGTCTCTTCACGTTATCTCAAGTCGCTTCATGTCTCTTCACGTTATCTCAAGTCGCTTCATGTCTCTTCACGTTATCTCAAGTCGCTTCATGTCTCTTCACGTTATCTCATGTTGCTTCATGTTCCTTCATGTTATCTCATGTCGCTTCATGTCTCTTCACGTTATCTCATGTCGCTTCATGTTCCTTCATGTTATCTCATGTCGCTTCATGTCTCTTCACGTTATCTCAAGTCGCTTCATGTCTCTTCACGTTATCTCAAGTCGCTTCATGTCTCTTCACGTTATCTCAAGTCGCTTCATGTCTCTTCACGTTATCTCATGTTGCTTCATGTTCCTTCATGTTATCTCATGTCGCTTCATGTCTCTTCACGTTATCTCATGTCGCTTCATGTTCCTTCACGTTATCTCATGTCGCTTCATGTCTCTTCACGTTATCTCAAGTCGCTTCATGTCTCTTCACGTTATCTCATGTCGCTTCATGTTCCTTCATGTTATCTCATGTCGCTTCATGTTCCTTCACGTTATCTCAACTCGCTTCATGTCTCTTCACGTTATCTCATGTCGCTTCATGTCTCTTCACGTTATCTCATGTTGCTTCATGTTCCTTTACGTTATCTCAAGTCGCTCTTCCAGGGTTTACCACTTCATTCTTATTTAATTGTGACTCACTTCTTTATTCATTAAAAGACCCTCAACATCACATTTTAGATTATGGTGAAACACCATGCACCAGATTAATAACCCAGATATGAAAGTGTTTGAACTTTCCTTGTCATATCCACATCAGGCATCACGTCTTAAACTCATTTTCCTGGAGGGTTTAAGTCAAATAAAGAACTATTCCTTCTTGGGGGAAACATCTAGAATCAGATATTTCTAAGATCTCGTTACTTAAAAGTCCAGCTGAGGTGTGGTGTGATGTTCTACAGGTGGGACTCCTCGGAGGCACACGGTGACGGTGCAGCGACCTGCAGAGCAGAGTTTCTCACAGCAGTTTGTTCGTCCTCATCAGCTGCTGGAGGGGAAGGTAAAGAAACTGCTACACAGTGATTGACAGGTCTCTACCAGAGACGTATACGGTGTCTCTACGTCACTCCTCATCAGTCCATACATGGTCACTTCCTGTTTACTGGTTGCAAAAAAACCCAGAGGCTTCAAAACTATACTTTGTGTTGCAGGATGCTGAGGCCATCTACCAGTGGCTCAGTGAGTTCCAGCTGGAGCAGTATATTGGGAACTTCATCAATGCTGGTTATGACGTTCCCACCATCAGCAGGATGACTCCCGAGGTGAATGAAGACCGGTGTTGTTAAAGTAAACCCTGGATCTGGTTGTTTGTGGTGGCGTTTACATGATTTTTTTTCTGCAGGATCTGACAGCCATCGGAGTGACTAAACCAGGCCACCGCAAGAAGATCTCCATCGAGATCAACAACCTGAACATCCCCGAGTGGCTGCCTGAGTACATCCCAGTAAGACGCCTCAACGCTTTTACTGCTAGACTTTCCAGACGTTGTGGCAACTGACTGATCTGAGATCTGTTCTTCTTCTTCTTCACAGTCCGATCTGGGCGAGTGGCTCAGTGCCATCGGCCTCCCGCAGTACCACAAGAAGCTCTCGGAGAACGGCTACGACTCCATCATTATCGTCAAAGACCTCACGTGGGAGGATCTGCAAGAGATCGGCATCATCAAGCTGGGTGAGGGCGCATTGTGTTCTGGCATGGGCTCGATATGACCGTTTGCAATGGATCATAAAACTCACGGTTCGGATCGTATCACGGTTTTCGGGTCATGGAAGAACATCATTTTTATTGTTTAGTTTTGTTACAGCAGCTGGTCTACAAGGCCCTTTAAACCACCGTCCCTAAAATAGTTTCAATCGCTTCGACGTCAGTTAAAACCTTGTTGGTTAGCCGTTAGCGTTGCTGCTAACGTTACTAGCTCTCCTTCTGTTGATTTAAACACTGATTTGTGGTTCACTATGTAGAAACCATTAATGCCGATGTCCTGATCGCATATTTTACTGAATATCGTTATGGTTAAACTGTGTAATTTATCTGCGGTTCACATGCATGACGAACAGTGAGGGGGATCCGTGACACCACTAGGCGGGACCAGTGTTTTTTTTTTTACTTTGATGTGATGGTTGAACTTTCCGTCCAGGCCACCAGAAGAAGCTGATGCTGGCGGTGAAGAAGCTGTGTGACATCCAGAGGGCGATCCTTCAGGCCGAATCAGGCCACGGCACGCTGCGTCGCAAAGCCCCCGGAGCCCTCCACCTGGTCGCCATCGAGCCACCTGACTCGGCAGGTGAGTGCTCTTCTCCTCACACCCCAAAGATGCTGACCTTCCAGGACAGCGAGCTGAGCGCCGAGCTGCAGACGGCCATGTGCAGCCACTACGGAGGCTGCGAGGATGGCTTGGCAATCAAGAACGCCGTGGGAATGTCCCAGAGCCAGGAGAGCATCGACGCACGGTCCAGAGGCTCCGGGCGCTCCCAGGAGCCTCCAACAGCTTCCATATCCCCCCACAGCTGGTCCCAGGAGAGCCTGGAGGGCAGCCCCGCCAAGGATAGGAACCTCCCGGAGGGCTGGGACCAGAGGCCTCTACAGCAGCTGCCGCTGGGCAAGCAGGTGCCTCTTGGCACAGCAACCGTGTTTAAGTACCCGACGCTTCCAGCTAAGCCCAAACTGTGTGGCTCTCGAGGTCCGTCCCCTCATGGCTCCCCAGCGCTGAAGGGTTTCAGCTACCTGCATTCTCATTGTGGCTCCACGGACCTGAGCTCGTCACCCAGGCGCGAGAACCACAGCATGACCCTGATGCCGCCCAAGAAGCGTGCCCAGGGCGTGACCCGCTACGCACTGTCGGATGGAGAGCCCGACGAGGACGACGAGGAGCCAGCGTATCATTGTGGAAACCTCTCGTCCTACGCCACCTTGACCCGCAAACCCGGCCGCAGCCAGCTGGCTCGATTACAGTCGAGTCCGGAGAAGAGCGGCAACGTGGGACGCAGTCAGTCCTTTGCGGTGCGCGCCAGGAAAAAAGGTCCCCCACCTCCTCCTCCGAAGAGACTGAGCTCAGTGAGCAGCACCACCAGCGGGGAGCTTAGCGACAGCAGCACAACGTCGTCTTCCGGCGGTGCGATAACAGACAGTCCGGTGAGCGTGAGGAGCATCACAGCCTCTCTGGAAGGCAAGACTGAGGGGAAGAACTCCCCAGGACCTAAACCAGTCCGAGTCCAGCACGAGCCACCACCTTCCCCCTCCCTCAACCCTGCAGGGCAAGAGCCCAGAGATGCTGCCACGGTGAGGAGGAGGGTGCAGAGCGAATGTATTCCCACTCAGACCGGCAGCAGCACCACCGAGCCAGAACGAGGGGTGAAGTCGGACTATGAGGAAGAAGAATCAAAAGGTCGTGGACTGGAGGGCTCCTCATCCTCTCAGAACAGCTCCAACGAGTGCATCCCCTTTGCCGAGGAGGGCAACTTGACTATCAAACAGAGGCCAAAAGCACCGGGGCCACCCAGGGCTGAGGCGGTGCTGGAGCCTCCAGAGAAACAAGCCGCCAAGAGCCAGGAGGAGGTGCCCGAGTTTAACCTGAAGGAGTCGGACACAGTGAAGCGCCGTCACAAACCCAGAGACAAGGAGCAGGGAGGAGGCTCCCCCTGCAGAGAGGGAGCGGGGGAAGAGTCCGGCAGTAGCAGGCCTCCATCCCTGACTCGGGATGAGGTCAGTCTGAGGATCAGTGAGGTCGGTTTGGAGAGGCCGGCCAGTCCGGCAACGGGATCCCCCATCAAACCTCCACTCTCCCCAAAACCTGCCGTCGCCCCAAAACCAGTCCGTCACAGTCTGCTGACAGCACAAGGTAAGATGCTCACTGTAAAGTGTTAAGTGTCTCCATCTCACCTGAACCAAAGACAAACTGTACAGTATCAAACTTCCAAGTCTGTAAAACTGTAGTTACCTTTGTGAATGTAACCAGAGCGGATTTATATCATTAAATGTTTAAGTCATTACGGGCTTTTCAGTGAACAACATGAAACATATCTGGAGGGGATTAGATTTCTGAAATGTCCATCTAACTTTGGTGTTGACCCAAGACTTGTCGGTCTTGACCAGAGACTTGTCTTGGGCCATGGGGCTTGATTTTGGACTTATTGCTCTTGACTGGGATTTGCTGGTCTTGACTTGGGACTTATAAATCTTGACTTTAGACTTGTTCTTGACTGGGGAATGTTGGGCTTGACTTGGACTTGTTGCTCTTGACTTGGGACTTGTTGTTCTTGACTTGGAACTTGTTGGTCTTGAATTGGGACTTGTTGGTCTTGACTGGGGACTTGTTGGGCTTGACTTGGGACTTGTTGTTCTTGACTTGGACTTGTTCTTGACTTGGTACTTGTTGGTCTTGACTTGGTACTTGTTGGTCTTGACTTGGTACATTTTGGTCTTGATTTGGGACTTGTTCTTGACTTGGACTTGTTCTTGACTTAGACTTGTTCTTGACTTGGTACTTGTTGGTCTTGACTTGGTACATTTTGGTCTTGACTTGGGACTTGTTCTTGACTTGGACTTGTTGTTCTTGACTTGGACTTGTTTTTCTTGACTTGGTACTTGGTCTTGACTTGGTACATGTTGTTCTTAATTTGGGACTTGTTATTGGTCTTGACTTGGTACTTGTTATTGGTCTTGACTTGTACTTGTTGGTCTTGATTTAGGACTTGTTGGTCTTGACTTGGGACTTGTTATTGGTATCTCACCTGCAGTTGTCTCCTCAGCAGCTGGCCTCTCCTGTCCATCGGTGACCGTCAGTGTGGTTCAAAGTGTGGCCTTCACCTCTCCGTCCTCTCCCATTTACGGGCCCCGGGCTCCGTCTCCGTCTCCTCAGGCCCCTCAGAGTCCCTCTCTGACAGCAACGAGGCCCCAGGTCTGCGTGGTGGGTCCGGGTAGCGTTCCCGAGTTGCCCTGCGGCACCGAGGTGGTTCAGCAGAGACTGGATCAGACCAGCACGTCTCTGGAAGCGGCTCTGAAGGCTGTGGAGAGAAAACTGGAGGACAACTCAGACGGGTAAGAAGGAGTCCTTTCAGAATACACCAGTAAATATTGTGAGTTGTACCTCAGCCTCCTCTAGGGGGCGGTAGCAGGAAAATCCACCACCTGCCACCTTTTTATGTGGATCTCCAGTCAGTGTTGATGGTAGATGTAGTCAACTGAAGCGATAACTTCCTCAGAGCTGCTTTATTGACCCAGAAAGATGAGTTCTGAAACCTCCAGTTTAACGTTTTGGCCGTCGCCATCTTGTTTTTTTTTGCAACCAGTGAACAGGAAGTGACCATATCTGGACTGAGGAGGAATGACGTAAAGATGCCGTATACATCTCTGTTAGAGACCTGTCAATCACTGTGTAGCCCCGCCCCCTAAAGCATCCCCTGCTTTATGGTCTGTTTGACTCTAAATGGAGCATAATGTACTAAATGAACATCATGCTGTATTGAAGAAGACTGTAAACTAGAGATTGAGACCATAAACTCATGTTTACAATGTTTACTGAGGGAATAAATCAAGAGAGAAGTAGAGTCATTTTAGACTAGACTTCTATACAACCAGAGGAGTCGCCCCCTGGTGGACACTAGAGAGAATGCAGCTTTAAGGTTGCAGCTCTGAACTCTCTCTGAGTCAATCTAGCAGCACTGGACTACAATGAACTACAATTGACTACATTTACCATCAACACTGACAGGAGATCCACATAAAAACGTGTTGACTTTCATCTTTTAACATGAATTGTTTGTCCTGGTTTCTTTCTAGTGGATCAAACACAGTGAAGTCCGCTGGCACGATTCTAGACGACATCGGCAACATGTTTGACGACCTCGCCGACCAGCTGGACGCCATGTTGGAGTGAAGACAGACGTTCTCCCTCAAACTCAGGAAGAGAAACGAGAGAAGAAGATGTTTTTACACCAGCACTTAAACTGACTAAAGTTGGACCAGAAACATAATTAAGATTATTGTTAAACTCTAATATTGTTACATGAAGTTTTATCTTTATGACGCGATAGAGAGCCGAATTCCTGACGTCAGTTTTAAGACCTGTAGAAGTACACATCTGAGGTACTTGTACATTTTCTTCTACTTTATACTCCTACTACAGTACATCTCAGAGGTAAATATTGTACTTTGTACTCTACTACATCTCAGAGGTACATATTGTACTTTGTATTGTACTACATCTCAGACGTACATATAGTACTTTTTACTGATATTTTTACATATTCAGATTATTAATCCACTAATAAATTATGTAATATTATAGATTGTATAAAAGCTCCTCCTTTAAAGTGATGAACACGTTAATGCATCAATAATTATAATATATATAATATTCTGCATGATGAGTACTTTTACTTTTTGTACTTACAGTATTTTTTTATGCTGATAATTTTGTGCTTTTTATTGAAGTAAAATTGTAAATGCAGGATTTTTACTTCACAACAAATAAAATATTTAAACAAAATAAAATTTACAAACTTAAGGAAGTAAAAAAAAATCCTCCCGTCCCAAATAAATGTCTCATCTTTATTACCATAAATATTTAAATGATCTGTGATTGGATCAGAACTTCGGCTCTCTATCCGACACGTCTGAACATTTCAAATTTGCCCTTTTATAATATTTAAAGATCTATTTTATATCACGTGATCTTTGTGTAGTTGTGTGTGTGTGTGTGTGTGTGTGTGTGTGTGTGTGTGTGTGTGTGTGTCCATGGTGTCATGTGACACGTCAGTGATGTACAAACTATTTTTTGATACTCATTTTAGCCAAATTAGTATTTAAATTAGAGTAATCTAAATATGTATATTGTACACTAGAGGTATATACAGGAGCAGATATTCAACCAAAGTCTTTGTACAGATTTACCCCAAAATATTTTCACAAATCCTGTAAAAAAAAATAAAAAAAATATCCTGTTTGAGATGTTTATGAAACTCTCCATGTCAGCATGATACAGATCTGTGTGTGTGTGTGTGTGTGTGTGTGTGTGTGTGTGTGTGTGTGTGTGTGTGTGTGAGAGAGAGAGTGTGTGAGTGTGTGTGTGTCTGTTGTTCTATTGTATTATTTGTTTAACCATTAAATATCTACGATGTTACACTACTCATGTGTGTTTGTTATTGACCAAAAATCTAGTACAATATATATATATATATATATATATATAATTAATATGCATAAAATAAATATATATTTACAAATGATATTATATATTTATAATATATATATATATATATTTATACATTATATAATGTAAAAATATACAGAAAAAAATAATACATATATATATTACATATTATATTATATATTTATAATATATTTATATACATTATATAATATCAAAATATAATAAAAAATATAAATCTACAAATATTTAAATGACTATATACAGAAATAAATGTGAAAATAAATGAAAGGTTATATAATAATTATTTAATATTTTACTCTTCTTTATGATTTCCAGTTACTTTAATGTCTGTTTGTTTAACTAACGGTAACTTTAGTTACATTTTAAGTTCTCTGACGTCATGAACAAACAGCAGGTGTCGCCACTTCTCAGACCGTAGAAGAAGAAGAAATGCGGAGTGACGCAGCACTGCAGCGGTCGGTAAATCACGTGACTGCCAATCCGTGTTTCCGGTAAACACGCCCACCAGCTGTCTCTTAATGGTTCTACTGGTTCTTCCCTTTTTCCAGTAGAACCAGGAACCGTCTGCCTGCTGCTGAGTCTTACAGGGACGAGGTAAGAACGCAGAACTCCGCTTAAAAATCTCAACATTTAAAACAAATCGACTCATCGGTAAATATTCCGGTTCGATAGAAAACATTTTCAGATGTTTTCTGAATGTTTAGGAGCAGAACTTAAAATCGGCTTTCATCTGATCCACCGAGCACAACTGCATTCAACAAAACCCGAACTTCTACATCTGTGTGTCTTCTGATTCCGCCGACACCTCGGTAGAGTCACACGGTGACGTAGAGCGGTGTTCCACGTTAGAAGCGAGCTTCGTGAGCATCAAAGGCTTCTTCTTCTTCTAGTGATTAACGCCGAACTCAGAGCAGCTTCCTGTCAATTCCTAAAATGTCTTCATCGACGTTGTGACGGGCCTGAACACCGAGAACAACTTAGATCTCTTTAACTGTGAGGTTTCTAGTGGGAGTGTGGTTAAAGAACGTTTCAGGGCGCGCGAGTTTTATTACCAGGAAGTTGCCTCGTGCAGCATCAAAGTGACTTTAATGAGGAGCTGATGTTTCAGACTACACGAGTGTCCAACCAGTCCGGCTGGTCTTTGGGTCTCACATGATGCACTTTGGACTGAACAATGCAGATTCTGATGATCCTCCTGTAGAGGACCCTCCTCCCTCTTCCCTCTTCCTCCTCCCTCATCCCTCTTCTTCCTCCCTCTTCCTCCTCCTCCAGACCGTCTGTGACTCAGGCTTTTGTTTAATTTAGTTACCTGATCCATAATCTTTATCATAACTGATGTCTGAACGTCAGCGAGTCAGTCATGAAGTTTAATCATACTGCTCCTATTGTACAAATACACCATACTTAATAATACTCATAATAAACGCATCTCTTTACCTTTTAGTCTGTTCTCTGAATCCGGTGTAACTCGTTAACTGTTGTTAATATTATTAAGTGTGCAGCTAATAATTAATTCTCATCTGTCAATTCATTGTTTTTATCTATAAAACAGTGAGAAAGAAAGTAGATTTATTGATTATTAAAAGGAGAGAAATTGTCATATTTGAGATAAATGTGTTTGACTTAATCAATTAATCCTCAAAATGTGTTGCAGATTTTGGTGACATCATCGAGGATCAGACTTCAAACTCAGTGTTATTCTAAACATCCTGATTCATTTTAGAGATTTTGGTCTTTCAGACGAGAGGAAATACAACATTTATTTTTAAAATCTGTAGATTTCTACTAAATTCACCAAAAGTTACCATTACATAATGCCTCATTTATACATTTAAACATAACATTTCAGAAAACTTGTAACACAATAAATACTCATCTTAATGTCAGTAATGAACTGGTGAAGTTTCATGTTGTCTATGAGTTCATTATGTTCTCTTCTTCCATAAGGACTCTTTATTCTCTGTATGTTCAGACTTTGTCCTGTGTGTGTATGTGTGTGTGTGTAACAGGTGTGTCACAGGTGTGTCTGTGTGTCACAGGTGTGTCTGTGTTCATACCTGACTTCATTCTTCTCTAAATAAACTCTGAGTTTACAAAAGTCATTTTTCTCTCAACGTTCATGTAGAGTTCACAACGATCTCGTTGGTTTACACTTCGCTTTTGTTCGTCTTCACTCCGAGTTTAAACTTTTAAACTTTCAGTGCTAGAGTACGGTGCTAGAGTACGGTGCTGGTGCTAGAGTTCGGTGCTAGAGTTCGGTGCTAGAGTTCGGTGCTAGAGTTCGGTGCTAGAGTTCGGTGCTAGAGTACGGTGCTAGAGTACGGTGCTAGAGTACGGTGCTAGAGTACGGTGCTGGTGCTAGAGTATGGTGCTAGAGTACGGTGCTAGAGTATGGTGCTAGAGTACGGTGCTAGAGTACGGTGCTGGTGCTAGAGTATGGTGCTAGAGTACGGTGCTAGAGTACGGTGCTAGAGTACGGTGCTAGAGTACGGTGCTGGTGCTAGAGTACGGTGCTAGAGTACGGTGCTAGAGTACGGTGCTAGAGTACGGTGCTAGAGTACGGTGCTGGTGCTGGAGTACGGTGCTGGAGTACGGTGCTGGAGTACGGTGCTGGAGGACGGTGCTGGAGGACGGTGCTGGAGTACGGTGCTAGAGTACGGTGCTGGTGCTAGAGTACGGTGCTAGAGTACGGTGCTAGAGGACGGTGCTAGAGTATGGTGCTGGTGCTAGAGTACGGTGCTAGAGTACGGTGCTAGAGTATGGTGCTGGTGCTAGAGTACGGTGCTAGAGTACGGTGCTGGTGCTAGAGTACGGTGCTGGAGTACAGTGCTGGAGTACGGTGCTGGAGTACGGTGCTGGAGGACGGTGCTAGAGGACGGTGCTAGAGGACGGTGCTAGAGGACGGTGCTAGAGTATGGTGCTGGTGCTAGAGTACGGTGCTAGAGTATGGTGCTGGTGCTAGAGTACGGTGCTGGAGTACGGTGCTGGAGTACGGTGCTGGAGTACGGTGCTGGAGTACGGTGCTAGAGGACGGTGCTAGAGGACGGTGCTAGAGGACGGTGCTGGTGCTAGAGTACGGTGCTAGAGTACGGTGCTAGAGTATGGTGCTAGACTTCAGTGCTGGTGCTAGAGTGCTAATTCCTGTTTTTTAATTTTTACAGACCCAATAATTTCAATAGAGCATCTTCCTCTGAATAATTAAACTTAGTGATTAGCTTTTCTTCCAAATTTAGTAGAACTCCCTCTTTGGAGTCAGAAGTTGTTTTCTCAGACGGTTTAAGTTGTCGGTGATGTTTTTAACGTCTCTCCTCTCTCTGCAGCGTTTATTGTGGATCATGTCTCAGAAGGGAGGGAACCGAGGACCTGAGGGTCTGATGGAGGCGTCCATCATCCGCATCCCCCCCCACCACTACATCCACGTGTTGGACCAGAACACCAACATCGCCCGGGTGGAGATCGGACCGCTCACCTACATCCGGCAGGACAACGAGAGGTCAGAGCAGGAACCTTAGAAGGAACCTTAGAGGGAAGCTTAGAAGGGAACCTTTAGAAGAGAACCTTTTAGAAAAAACCTTTAGAAGGGACCTTTGGAAGGAACCTTAGAAGATTCATTTAGAAGGAACCTTTAGAAGGGACTTTC
This sequence comes from Cebidichthys violaceus, assembly GCF_023349555.1. Taxonomy (NCBI): domain Eukaryota; kingdom Metazoa; phylum Chordata; class Actinopteri; order Perciformes; family Stichaeidae; genus Cebidichthys; species Cebidichthys violaceus. The sequence continues at coordinate 312,993 of NW_027176550.1, read as the reverse complement.
AAAGGGACCTCAGAAAGGGACCTTAGAATGGAAATTTTAGAAGGGACCCTTAAAAGGAACCTCAGAAGGAAGCTTAGAAAGGAAACTAAGAAGGGAACCTCAGAAGAACCTTAGACATACCCATAACTCTCAGCCGTTGTCCCTCACACAGAGTGGTATTAAAGACTTCATTATTGATTTTTTTTTCCTGATACGTTCACCGTCGTCAATGATTCTGTCTTCTCTGATTCTTTGTGTCCTCAGGGTTCTGTTCCCTCCGGTCCGGATGACGATGGTGCCGCCGCGTCACTACTGTGTGATCAGCAACCCGGTCGCCCGCGACGACGACAAGCAGGTCCTCTTCGACCAATCGGGTCAGGCCAAGCTTCGCCACGCCGACCTGGAGATCCGTCTGACCCAGGACCCGTTCCCCCTGTACCCGGGAGAGGAGGTCCAGCAGGTGGGTCAGAGGCCCCGCCTCCTTTTATCCAAACCTTTATTGACCATCACACAGAGACACAGACTTGTATTTGACGAGGCTCAGGTCAAAATGTAAGGACATATGTAACGTATTTAACATATCGTTCCAGGCCGTGACTCCGCTGCAGATCGTGTACCCCGACACGGCGCTGCGTCTTCAGGCTCTGCTGGACTTTGAGGAGGAGGGAGGAGACAAGAGAGTCGCCGGAGACGAGTGGCTGTTTGAGGGACCAGGTGGGTTTTTATGAAACACTAAATACATCCATCGTATCTCTGCTCGCATATTAGTCGGAGACTTTAACTTCCTCCTGTCTGGATGTTGTGGTCTCAGGGACCTACATCCCCAGGAAGGAGGTGGCCGTGTTGGAGACCATCAAGGCCACGGTGATCAGAGAGAACCAGGCCATCAGACTGAGGGCTCGCAAGGAGGGGGTGGACCGAGAGGGGGTCCGCCGGGTCACAGGTAACACTGAGGGGGTGGAGTCACAGGTAACATACACACTGAGGGGGTGGGGTCACAGGTAATACACTGAGGGGGTGGGGTCACAGGTAACACACAGACTGAGGGGGCGGGGTCACAGGTAACACACAGACTGAGGGGGCGGGGTCACAGGTAACACACAGACTGAGGGGGTGGGGTCACAGGTAACACACAGACTGAGGGGGCGGGGTCACAGGTAATACACTGAGGGGGTGGGGTCACAGGTAACACACAGACTGAGGGGGCGGGGTCACAGGTAACACACAGACTGAGGGGGTGGGGTCACAGGTAACACACAGACTGAGGGGGCGGGGTCACAGGTAATACACTGAGGGGGTGGGGTCACAGGTAACACACAGACTGAGGGGGCGGGGTCACAGGTAACACACAGACTGAGGGGGCGGGGTCACAGGTAACTTTTCTTCCTCCATAAAACTTCCATCAAAGTTTTAAATTTACGGGTGTTGCATTGGATGTTCATTCATTTCTCACTAATTCTTCACTTATGTTAATACAGTTTTAATTAATAATAACTGTGTGTGTGTGTGTGTGTGTGTGTGTGTGTGTGTGTGTTGCAGGTGAGGAGTGGCTGGTCAGTAAGGTGGGAGCGTACCTTCCAGGAGCCCATGAAGAAGTCATCGACATCGTGAACGCTTTCATCCTGACGGACAAGGTGAGTCGACGCCTCGTTGTGTCTACTCCCAAGAACCGAACCTGAAGCGAGTTTTCACTGCGGGATCATTCGCGGTTATTCGTATCAAGCGTTTCATCAACCATCACTGATTAAACATGTAAAACGACTTCTCCGAATGTCAACGTCACACTTGATCGACCCCGAAACTGTGCAGTTTAAAGAAGCATCACAACACTTCACAAACATAAAAAGCTTCGTCTCTCGCGTCTCCTCAGAAAGCGCTCCACGTTCGCGCCCTGCGGCCCTTTAAGGACGCCGGCAGGCGGGACCGGCGCACGGGGGAGGAGTGGCTGGTCACGATGGACGACCGGGAGGCTCACATCCCGTCGGTGGCGGAGGAGGTGGTGGGGGTGGTGGATGTGACCACGCTGAGCAGCAGGCAGTACTGTGTGATCCTGGACCCGGTGGGAGCCGATGGGAAACCTCAGCTGGGACAGAAGAGGGTGGTGAAGGTGAGGACACGTCCAACGCTGTCTGATATTTCTACATTTTAATGTTTGGTTTGTTGAAGCGGTGGCATTGCATCTCAATCTGTTCCGCAATAATACATTAGTTATAATACATTATGAACTTATTCTCCCCAGAACTGACGTCTTTTTTATTTTATTTTTTCTCCCTTTCTCTCCGTCAGGGTGAGCGCTCATTTTTCCTGCGGCCGGGCGAGCTCCTTGAAAACGGCATTCAGGACGTGTTTGTGCTGTCGGAGGAGGAGGGTCTGGTGCTGAGAGCTGTGGAGGCGTTCAATGACACCGAGGAGGTGAGGAGAGACATCTCAACGGTGCACAATCAATATATTTAAAAAAAAATCAGACCATCCGTTTGATTCTGCTGTCGGTCTCTAAAGTCTTTCTGTGAGTTCAGGGGAATGAAGGGAGGAGCTTCTGTTTGTCCTCTGGTGTGTTTTGGAGCTTCGTCTCGTGCGACCGGTTTCTCACAGAGAAAGACTTTTAATAACTCAAACTCGTACAGAGGAGAAGAAGCGTGTTGTTCAGTCTGGCATGTGGTAAGAAGTCAGAGGCGTGTCTCTGCTCCGTGTGGTGGAGAGTTTAAAGTCCTCGGACCACACCTGCCGTTCACCGATTGGATCGTTGAGAGGTGTTGCAGCTTGAGGTTCTGGCAGGTATTTGTGGGTAAAGGGAGGAGTTGTTGATGTGAAGGATCAGCTGCTGTTGAGTTGCTTTCAGAGCTCTAGAAACCACCTTTTAGCACCGTAGCAACAAAGCCCTGAGCAACCACCACTGAAATACCCTGACAAACAACAGAAAGTACATTTTTAAATTATGAGAAAAGAAGCTGAGGTTATAGGTTATCATCTGCTCATTAATTCAATGGAGTCTGATATTGGCCACATTTAAAAAATGTCGTTGGTTTGTGGACGTTTTGAAGCCTCGAGTTCGGCGATTGGTCCGTCGCCATCTTGTTTTTTTTATGAACCGGTGAACAGGAAGTGACCATATCTGGACTGAGGAGGAGTGACGTAGAGACGCCGTATACGTCTCTGGTAGAGACCTGTCAATCACCGTGTAGCCCCGCCCCTAAAGCATCCCCTGCTTTATGGTGTGTTTGACTCTAAATGGAGCATAATGTACTAAATGAACATCATGCTGTATTGAAGAAGACTGTAAACTAGAGATTGAGACCATAAACTCATGTTTACAATGTTTACTGAGGGAATAAATCAAGAGAGAAGTAGAGTCATTTTAGACTAGACTTCTATACAACCAGAGTCGCCCCCTGGTGGACACTAGAGAGAATGCATTGGGTGAAAACACCAGTTCATCTAAAGTGTTGGGTGTGAGATGTTTGAGGTGATTCTGTCCTTCACTGCACCATCTTCCCTTCCTAACATGGCGGACTCATTGTACCCCGACTCTGTGCTTCTTTTTCTCCTCTCCCTCCTTTCTTTTGAATCATCACTCCCTCCATCCTTTTACGTTGCCCTCCGCTTTTTGAAATGTCTTTCACTTTGGGTTTTCATTTTTCCTCTCAGTGCTCCTCTCAAACCCCCTCTCCTCCCTCACCTCCTCCTCCTCCCTCACCTCCTCCTCCTCCCTCTCCTCCCACTCCTCCGCCGCTCCAATGCATCGCCACGTTAACCCTTCTCTCCCTCCTCCACCTCTCTCTCCCCCGTTCTCTCTGCCAGCGCGATGAAGAAGAGGAGGAGGAGGAGGAAGAGGAGGAAGGAGGGCAGGAGAGGGCGAAGCGCTCGCGGAGGAGCGGCGTCCTCCGTCGCCCCGGAGACCGCTGGATGCTGCGAGGACCCATCGAGTACGTCCCCCCCGTCGCCGTGGAGGTGGCGCTGAGACGACAGGCGATCCCATTGGACGAGAACGAGGGCATCTACGTCAGAGACATCAAGACGGGAAAGGTAGCGCCGGCTTTTAGCTCGTTTTCACGGCGAAACGTTTCATTGTTTTGTAAACAACGACAACAAAAAGAAAATGTGTAGTTTATTTGATCATACATTTTTTTTTTTTTTTTATACATTTTCTGGAATTTTTCCACCTTTTGATCCAAATGAAACATGTTTTTATGTTTCCTCTCGTCTCTGAAGCTTAAACTTCCTCGAGCTTTTTGAACGCCTCAACGAAAGAGTTAAAAAAAACATTTTGCACCTAAACAGGCAACAAAATATATTTATTATATTCATAACATGTATCCAGTATTATTGATTCTAATCATTTATTTATTTATTTTAATCCTGACAAAATAAATATTTTTATATTATGTTTTTCTTTTCATTATATTGCCTCAATTTATATATAATAATCTCCTTTATTAAATAAGATATTATCATCATTAAACAACAATTTCAATGTTAATGTACTTATTTTCATATTAATATTATTGTGTGCTTTTTCTGAAACATTCATGCCAATAAAGCCGCTTTGAATTGAAAAATGAAATCTAAGATAAGATTGTATAGAATCCAGAGGGAAACGTGCAAATATAAAACATTTAAGAACACAATAAGGTGCAAATACAAAATGGATGCAATAAATATAAAGTGCCAGTGTGGATCATATAAACCATCCCGTGCGTCTCCTCCCAGGTGCGCGCCGTGATCGGTCACACCTACATGCTGACTCAGGACGAGGAGCTGTGGCAGAAGGAGCTTCCTCCCAACGTGGAGATCCTGCTGGCTTCTAATCTGGACCCGCTGGCCGACCGCTCGGACCGGACCAGGACCGGACAGGGCCTGCCGAGGGACAAGACCAAGGTGGTCTCCTACCGGGTCCCCCACAACGCCGCCGTCCAGGTGTACGACTACAGAGAGAAGAAGGCCAGGTGAGGGACTCTCGTGGTCGTCTGCTGCTGTCCAGGTGGAGGAGGATGTGACCATCGATGGGGCTGACGTGGGGTTGTTTTTGTCTTCAGGGTTTTGTTTGGACCGGAGATGGTGATGTTGGGACCCGATGAGCAGTTCACCATTCTGTCGCTGTCTGGAGACAAACCAAAGAGGGCCAACGTCATCAAGGCCATCTGCCTCCTGCTGGGACCCGACTTCTTCACCGACGTCATCACCATCGAGACGGCCGACCACGCCCGCCTGCAGCTGCAGCTCTCCTACAACTGGTAACCGGGAAACATCTCGTAGCAGCTGGGTCGAGCTTTGTCCAGAACGAATAAAGACTGAAACACGTGATCATAGAGATAAGGGCTCAAGTGGTTCCTAGAGGATCAAGGTCCTGTAGCTGGAAAATGAATGAAAAGTAATATCCATCAAACCATACATTTAAAAAAAACTCAACATTGTTTGATAGTTCTACAATACACTTATACAAATATAATTGATTTCATGGCCATGGCAAGACTACTAGACGCTAACTCCAATCTAAAGGGAACTAGAAGCTAACTGTTCATCTAAAGGGAACTAGAAGCTAACTGTTCATCTAAAGGGAACTAGAAGCTAACTGTTCATCTAAAGGGAACTAGAAGCTAACTGTTCATCTAAAGGGAACTAGAAGCTAACTGTTCATCTCAAGGGAACTAGAATCAATGATATGTTGTTGTGTTTTGTACAGTGAGTAATATAAACGCGTGCAAAAGTGCTTCAATTGATTCCGGTTTGCTGTATCAGCAAAAATACATCTCTCCTTCCTCTCTGCTCTGAACACTCCTTTTATATTCTCCCATTAATTAAATGTTGCATCTCTTCCTGTCCTGTTTATTGTCCTCCAGGCACTTTGACGTGAAGTCTCCGGTGGACCCTGCTGATGCAGCAGCTCTGTTTTCAGTTCCCGACTTTGTCGGAGACTCCTGCAAAGCCATCGCCTCCCGAGTCCGAGGAGCCGTCGCCTCCGTGCAGTTTGACGATTTCCACAAGGTTCGTATTTCACTGTTGTTGTTTTTTTTTTATTGTAAAAAAAAAAAGAGCACACTTGTGCATACTTAACCAGTGGTGAAGGAAGATCCTTTAATTCTGTGAAAGTACTAATACCACACAGTAAAAAAATAATCTGAAAGTAAAACACCTGCTTTGAAAATGTTCCTTCAGTAAAAGGTTTTAAGTACAATTAGTCAAATCTAGTTGAAGTATTAAAACTGATCAGATTGATTTATGGACTAATCATTCCAGCTGTACTTACAAACAAATACATAGTTTATCAACTCTTGTGTAGAAATCTTAATTTTAGTAACTTAACTTTCTGTCTGTCTGACAGCAAAAGAAAAGACTAGAGTAAAGTAAAAGTACCATGAATCTTTATACAGTACTTTGTTCTACTTATTCAAATTACATCAAAGATCTTTTTTTACTCGTCATCAATCAAAGATCTTTTCTCGTTTGTAGAACTCCAACCGGATCATCTGCTCGGCGGTGTTTGGGTTCGATGAGAAGCTGGCGGTTCGCTCAAACCTTCGCTTCAACCAGAACAACCTGATGATCAGCAGCGTGGACATCCAGTCTGTGGAGCCCGTCGACCAGAGGACTCGGGACGCCCTGCAGAAGAGCGTCCAGCTGGCTATCGAGATCACCACCAACTCCCAGGAGGCCGCCGCACGGTCCGATAACACACACACACACACATTACAGTTAAAGCTTATTATTTCTACAGGCAGCTGGAAACATCAAAAAGGAAATCAAACGCCAATATAGAACTAGAAAGAATACATTTTTTCTTTGTCTTTTTTTCCAAACTGAGGGGAACTAGAAAGTGAGGGAAGCTAATTCGAAACTAAGCGGAGCTGGGAGATAACTCTAAACTAAGGGGAACTAAAAGCTAACTCTAAACTAAGGGGAACTAGAAGCTAACTCTAAACTAAGGGGAACTAGAAGCTGGCTCTAAACTAAGGGGAACTAGAAGCTAACTCTAAACTAAGGGGAACTAGAAGCTAACTCTAAACTAAGGGGAACTAGAAGCTGGTTCTTAACTTGGATTGGTGACCAGTCTGTTCCCTAACTACATATAAATCTGACAGTTTTGGAGGTTGTTCTAAAGCGTATTTCACAAAATGATTAATTTTAAGACGATGAAGGAATTGCACATTCTATATCAATCACAATAATAAACTAAATTCTGTGATGTCTGTGTGTGTGCAGTCACGAGGCCGAGCGTCTGGAGCAGGAGGCCCGGGGAAAGATGGAGAGGCAGCGGATCACCGACCAGGCAGAGAATGAGAAAGCCAGGAAGGAGCTGCTGGAGCTGGAGGCTCTCAGGTAACCATGGTGTATTATCATAGATTATAGTACCCAGCAGGATATAAAGTCATTCAAATTAGCTCTATCTTTACCAGCTGCAACTTTAAAGTGAATGCATGAGTATAATACAATAATATATACATTATTCTGCAGAATGAGTACTTTTAAAGTAAAATATTGAATGTAAGACTTGTACTTGTAACAGTGTGGTAATACTACTTTTACTGTGTTTTTTCAGTGCTGCGGTGGAGAGTACAGGAGCTGCCAAGGCTGAAGCTCAGTCTCGTGCCGAGGCGGCTCGTATTCAGGGAGAGGCAGCGGTTAATGAGGCCAAACTGAAGGCTGAAGCTCAGAGGATCGAGGCGGTACGTCCTGACTTCCTGTTTCACCTTTCAACATAAAAACCCAACTAAGGGGAACTAGAGGCCATCTCCAAACTAAGCAGATCTAGAAGCCAACTCCAACCTAAGGGGAACTAGACGCTAACTCTAACCTAAGGGGAACTAGAAGATGACTCTAAACTAAGGGGAACTAGAAGCTTACGCTAAACTAAGGGGAACTTGTGTGTGTGTGTGTATGTGCAGGAGGCGGAGCTCCAGCGGCTGGCGAAGGCTCGTGAGCAGGAGCTGAGCTACAAGAAGCAGATGGACATTCTGGAGGTGGACAAGCAGAAGAACCTGTCTCAAATCGAGAGTCAGCGCTTCAATCAGCTGGTGGAGAGTCTGGGCAGCGACACGCTGAGGGACATAGCCAGAGCCGGGCCTGAGCTGCAGGTACTACTACTAGTACTATGACTAATACTGCTACAACTACCATTACTACAACTACTATTACTACTGCTATTACCATTATTGCTAATGCTACCACTGTTACTACTACAACTACTGCTGCTACTATAACCACCACTCCTACTACCCCCACTACTACGATTGCTATTTTCACTACTACTACTACTACAACCACTACTGCTACTACTACTACTACTACTACTACTACTACTATTTCCACTACTACTACCACTACTACTACTATTTCCACTACTACTACCATCTAGCCTCTAACATTCTAAACTCAAGTCCTCTTACTGAGTTATTTTTCTCCAGCAGACCTTTTTAAAATACTCGTCACAGGTTAAAAACTCTCTGCGTGTTTCTCGTCCTTCAGGTGAAGATGCTTCAGGCTCTGGGTTTGAAGTCGACCCTCATCACAGACGGGTCGTCTCCCATCAACCTCTTCACCACAGCCAACGGCCTGCTGGGGGCGCTGTCTGGACAGGGACAGGGAGAGTGAGAGTGATGTGGAGGAAGAGGAGGGGAGAGGGGGAATAAATTGTCCAAAAGTAAACCTCAACAGATTTTCATCTTTCTGACACTTTAAACTGACTTTAAAAATTCTCATTCCGACCATTATTATCTGACAACGCTGTCAGCACTGCTAGCGCTATTAGCACTGCTAACACTTTCAGCGCTGTAAGCACTGTTAGCACTGCTACTGTTGTTAGCACGGTTAGCTCTGTCAACAGTGTTAGCTCTGTAAGCATAGTTATCACTGTTGCTGTCGTTAGCGCTGTTGCTGTCGTTAGCGCTGTTGGATCTGTTAGCACTGTTAGATTCAGCCTTCGCCATGTTGAGAGCCATATGGAGGCAACAGAAATGCTCTAAATATCATATTTATCACTTTAAAATCAAAACAATGTGCCTTTTTCATTTGAAGATGAACTTCATGGGTTTGTTGAATCTCACACAGTGCATCTTAATCTCATGTTGTCAGAAAACTGACTCCAACATGTAACTAATATGTTCTAAAGCCGGTGTTCTGACATCGTCTATGACCTTCTGTTTTCTACCTTTTAATGAATCTTGTTTCTGCTGGTGGAAGCTGTCACCTCGCTGTGACGTGTGTTTACAGGTGAAACTCATTTAAAAGTACTAAATGCTGAACAGCAGAACTTTTGCACTTTAAGCTCTTTAATACAAGAGAATCTGAGGTTTACTTTTGGACATAAAACCAGCATGAAGACACCTTTATAGTCTCAGTGAAACATTTAGAGAAACCTGAGCTGCAATAGAAGAAGAAATGTGCCTACAAACAAGTCTCCAGTTTGTTCAGTCGTATAATCTGACAACCAAAGATTCCTGTTTTCTGCTTTGCGCTTTGTCCTCTAGAAGTAGAAAGGAGCACTTTATGCTGATGTTTATTTTAGTCTACATATTAAACTCTGATAGTCTGACTGTCGTCATCACGAAGTGCTGTTGTTTCTGGATAAAGAACATTAAATGCTGCTGCTGCCTCCTCTCTGTCTCTGCTGCTCATTGAACTCAAACCCTGATTAAATGTTTTAAGACGTCACTGACTGTCTGTCTGTGAGGTCCACTGAGGAGATATACACTCAAAGGTCACACACGTTCTTTATAAAATACATAAAGACAGAAGTAAAAGTATGTCACTATAATCAATAAAAACATACTTTAAGGTATATATGTAGTGACAGTGATGACTTCACTTTATTAGAAACTATAACTTTAGATGTCAGTTACTTTATTTGACTGGTACTGCTTATGTTGTATTTATTTAAAATTCTGTTTCATACCACTTTACTTGATCTTCTACATCTCAGAGGTAATTTATGTACTTGTTCCTGCACTATGTTGTCTTTATGTCTTGCGTTGCTTCTTAATGAATAAGAGACAAAAGAAACATATGATCGTACAGAATATGAGGATATAAAGGAGTTAACGTTCAACATATACATTAATGCAGCAGTAATATTAATCCAGAAACATTTTACTGATCAATCAATACTTTTACGTTGAAACATAAACTCCAACAGGTGGCAGTAGATACAAAATAAGATGTCTGATGATGAGCTAAACATTTTAATTTTTAATTTCTAATTTGTTCATTACTTTTTTCTTTTTTTATACTAAACTGTCAGTACTAGACATCCTGATCCAGGTGGTGGCGGTAATGCACCAATTCATTGTTTGCCAACTGCCAATAAACCTCAAAAAGGAAGAAGAAATAGAGCCCCTGTTTCCTGTTTCCGGTTTCCAACCATTCTAGATCTAAGATGGCGGACCGGCGGCGAAGGAGGAGGCGCGCGTCTCAGGACAGCGAGGACGAGTCCGGTTCAGGTTCTGGTTCTGGTTCTGACAGCGGGAGATCCGGGTCTCCGACCACCAAGAGTCGCGTGAAGGATCCACCAGACCCACCGGAAGTAACGGCGACCCGGGTCGAGCCGAAAGTCGCCGCGGAGTCCGAGTGTGTGAGTAGCTAGCTTAGTGTTAGCTTGAAGGAAACCACAAGTTAGCTGCTTTAACGTCAGCGCTGTTTAACATGGAGAGTTGTTAGGTTCCAACTGTAATACTGTGGTACGTTGAATGAGCTGTTTTTATTGTAAACAGTCCTGGTAGATGACCGTGTTGTCGTGAAACGGGAGACGAAAAGGCGCCACTTGGAACGTGTTTACACGGATGCACATTTCACCATAACACCGGTACCGCGACTCTCTGGAGGGTTTCTACTAAACATGAGAAGCCCCAGATTGTCACATTAGCCAGTTAGCTTAGCTTGAAAAGACTGTTTCCACCCAGGCGTTGGCAGGGAGTTAGGGTTTTCTGTTTAGCACCCGGCTAGGCCCAATGCTAATGCTAACGAGACTTATGCCACGTCCAGAAGTCTCGTTCACTTAGAACTGATATTTGTTATTGAGGGGCAGTGATGACGTTTTCAGGTCCTTTACTATGTGTACTAATACCTCCACAGTGATCATATTATGTTACACTACAAGTACTAATACCACACGGTAAAAGTACTATGTACTAATGCCACTCAGTGATAATACTATGTTACAGTAAAAGTACTAACAGACAGACAGACCTCTCTGCAGCCTTGTAACTAGGTTTATAGATTCATATTATAAATATCAAGAGTACTATAATACTCTTCTGTAACTAAGCAACCGATCTACTTCCTGTTTACACATCACCCTCAGACGGTGAACCTGAACAGTGATGTTTGTTTTAGACGTTTTAAACAGGAACAGCTTAGTGTGGATGAAGCTTCTCATGCATGTTAGCGTCTCCCACTGAGACGCTAAGTGTTGTTGTTCTTCCTGCTGATGTTTGTTTGTTTGTTTGTTTGTGTCTCTGCAGGAGAGTGAAGATGGAGTCGGAGAAGGTAAAGACATGACACCACCAACACCAACACACCAGTAACACAGAGCTTGTTGGTTTTACTGGTGCAGTAATTTAAATAAATTAAAATAATGACTACATTAATTAAAATAACTCGTCTGTCTGTCTCGTCTTCGTCCAGCTGTCCTCTCTGACTACGACAGCGCTGATCCAGAAGAAAACGGATCACATTCAGAGGTAAACGCACATCAGCTGTGTGGGACTGGTTTGACTAGTTTAACTAGTTTAAATGGGATCCATATGAAGAGGAGGAGGATGATGAAGATGCTCTGTTAATACGTTGTTATTATTACTATACTATTACTATTATATAATATATATATATATATATATATATATATATATATATATATATATATATATATATATTGTGATAAGATTCTAAGTGCTATATTTATTCCAGTCTGTTAGAGTAAACCCACTAAATAATAATAATAATAATTACAGATTATGTTTCTATGCTCAACATAACGGCTGAAAAGATGTTTTTTTATCTTTAAACAGAGAAATAAATAAGAAATATAATAATAATAAAACCACACAAGATCTATTCAAAGTAGAACCAAAAATGTAATTTAGTTCAAATGTGTTTCTCTGTAATAAATGTATGTTCTCCACTAAATAAGTGGACCAATAAAGATTTCAGTATTTAACTGTTAAAAACTCCTCTTCCTCTTTTAGGGAGCGGAGGAGGAAGAGGAGGCTGAGCAGTACAGCGATGAAGAAGCTCCTCCAGCAGCCAGCGAGCTTAAACCTCCTGCAGCCGACGGCCCGGCGAAGGTAGAGGAGGAGGAGGAAGAGGAGAAGGAGGAGGAGGTGGTGGAAGAAGAAGAAGAAGAGGAGGAGGAGGAGGAGGTGGTAGTGGTGGTGGAGGATGAAGGAGCGAAGGAGACAGGGGAGGAGGAGGAGGAAGGAGGAGGCAGTAAAGAGGAGAGCAAAGCCGAAGAGAAAGGAAACCTGGAAGGAGAGAGACAGAGCGGAGACGGACAGGTGAGACAATATGATTGCGTTGTTCATCACTCGTGATGTGTTCAAGGACCCTCGGAAATATAACAGTGTGGTGATTATGACAGTGTTGCAGCTTCTGGTTGTGATGGACGGGGTAGTTTGAGCGATTGTGTGGAAAAAAACAGTTCTTCCATTAAGTGAAATGCTTCTGTCATTTCTCACACACACACACACACACACACACACACACACACACAGGAGTCCACAGACGACCCTGAGACGAAGGGGGGGGATAAACCTGGTCAGAAGCTCGACGATGACGAGGACAGAAAGAACCCGGCTTACATCCCGAGGAAGGGTTTGTTCTTTGAGCACGACGTCAGAGGACACGCCCAGGAGGAGGAGAGGTGGGTTATTATGATTAATATTAATATTATGATTATTTATTATTTATATTTTCTACAGAATACATCTCATTGAAGTTGTAGAACAATCATAAAACTCCACAGATGAATATATTGGTCATCGGGTTAGAGAGCAGCACAGTCGTAGTGACATCATCGGCGTCTCTTCTTCTCTCAGACCTAAAGGTCGTAACAGGAAGCTGTGGAAGGACGAGGGCCGCTGGGAACACGACCGGTTCAGAGAAGAAGAACAGGCGCCGAAGAGCCGCGAGGAGCTCGTCGCCATCTACGGCTACGACATCCGGAACAACGGCGGCGGCTCCGCGGAGCGACCGTTCCGACAGCGCAGACCCAGGTGAGCGGGGGGGGGGGGGGGGGGGGGGGGGGGGGGGGATCGGTGGGCAACAGAGTCAGTGAACGCACCGCCACTTATGACGTCATGGGATTTTCTCTCTTCATGTTTCTGATCAAATGTCACAAATTAAAGCTTCGGGTTTTGCTCTTTCTTTTGCCGGAAGCGTTCATCACAAATGATGTGTTCGAAGACCGTCGGAAAGATGAAAATCTGACTATTTGTACAGCTTCTGGTTGTGATAAATGTAGTTTTGGGGGATTGTTTGAATAAAACCTGTTTTTGTGGTTCAGAAGGTTGAAGCCTCTTTAATCTACAAGAGTTTAATGTGTTTAATCTGAATGTTTTTGTCTCCCTGCAGACAAAGTTTGTCTCCCAGCAGAGACAAACGGTGGAGAGACGGAGGAGGGGAGCGACCGGTCCGGTCCTGGCAGAGTGGAGGAGGAGGAGGAGGAGGAGGAGGTCTGAACAGAGGAGGAGGAGGAGCTCCTCCATCATCAATCCACCCGTCCTCCACCTCCCCCTCCTCCCTCCCGCTCTCCTCCGTTCACCGTAACAACAACAACAACCCCTCCAGGCCGCCGCCGTCCCGCAGCCGTCCATCCCACCACGGCCACATGCACCTCCCGCCCCAATACAGGAATAGTAACAACAACGAATCAAACGCGCCCCAGATGCACCCCAGAGAACGACAGGGCCCCAAAGCTCTGTCTGACCCCTCAGGGGACCGGGGCTTGGTCATCAGGGGACCGGGGCGGGGCGGGGGGGGGGAGGGGCCCCTCTGTGGTCATCGAGGACATTACGGTCGGAGGCGTTCGGGATCAGGACCCGCGTGTCGTAACGCCAGCGACGTCATCGCAACCGGGCGGCTACCAGTCGGCGTCGCCGAGACGCCAGCAGCAGGAACAGAGGGGCGGGGCCGACAGGTCCGCGTCAGGATTGGCCGCTTCTTCCTCTGACTCCTCCTCCCTACAGTCGGCCAATCGGGAGGCCTCTCCTCCCGCCGAGCGGCCGGCGGTGGAGCGTAAATCTTACTCTCTGGCTCGCAGGACTCGCTCTCGGCCCGCGGACCTGGGCAGCAAACAGCCGTCTGTGGAGGAGTCCGCCACCGCCGGAGGAGGGAACGCCGCCGCCTCCTCCTCCTCCTCTCCCAGCGGTGTGGGAGGGAAGAGCTGGGCGGGAGCAGGAGACGAGCCGAGTCAGGGAGGAGGAGGAGGAGGAGGAGGAGGAGGAGGAGGAGGAGGAGCAGGAGGAGCAGCAGTGACGGAGCTGGACCAGGACGTGGCTCGACTCAGTCTGGCAGGGCAGAGCTGGAGCCCGAGTCCAACGTCCTACTTCAGGTCTGAGATGAGAGGTGAGTCTTCTTTCATCGTCATCATTAGTGGAGTAACAGACTGTTTATCGTTGACAATCACAGTGTAAATAAAGTTTTATCGTTAACCATCACAGTGTAAATAAAGATTTAACGTTAACATCACAGTGTAAATAAAGTTTTAATGTTAACCATCACAGTGTAAATAAAGTTCTCCTGACGATGGTTCTCCTCCAGTACTCAGTAGAACATGTGGTTCTAGTCTCTGATCTCTGATCATGTTTCATTGTAAACAACCAACAGGAGGAGAGCTAGTAACGTTAGCAGCACCGCTAACGGCTAACCAACGGAGGTTCACTTCAGTTACATCGTGATGCCTTCAGGCTCTGCTCAGTGAAAATGAGTATTCTTGGTACTTCACCTAAAACACAGTACAAATACGAGTACTTCTTCTGAACTCTGCTGAGTAGTTTGGATCTTTCTGATTTTATTTCATCCTTCTCGTTGTACATTTACTTCCTTCTTGAGCAAACTGAAGTTTTACTTCATAAATATATTTGATATCTTGTCAACATTTCTCCGTTCTCTTCATACGCCCAGATTCATCCAGCGGTTTATTGTCTAATGATTAGATATAAATGTGAAGTTCATTTCATAGACAGTGATTTGACTTCCATAGGTCATAAATTAATTCCCAGTAGAATATTTAAATGATGTCTTCTTAAATGAATGTTGTTAACGATGAAGACAACTATTTTATATATTTATTGATTGATTGATTGATTGATCCATATTCCCCTCCTCAGGCCTCCCCAGCACCATGCACATCCCCAGCAGCCCGCCTCAGTTCCCCAACATGGAGGAGATGAGCGTCGGCTCTAATCGAGCCAAGCGCTACTCGTCCCAACGCCAGAGACCCGTCCCGGAGCCGGCGCCGCCCGCCATGCACCTCGGGGTGATGGAGGGACACTACTACGAACCCAGTAAGACCAGAACACACACACTGGGTACCAGGCCTGTACGAGTGTTTTACAAGAACCGATATCGGTTATATTCACTAGTTACATTCACAAAAACAGTCATTTTACCTCCATCAGTGATCCGGCCCTTTAAAACGTACTGCAGTACCTCTTCAGTCCGAGTAGTACTTCCTGCTCACCAGCAGAGGGCAGTAGAGCCCATCGCTGCGTTTCATAACGATCTTCATGGAATAGATCTGTTCCTTGATTTGTATTTTATGTTGTGTGAAGGTTGTTATTGTTATTAGTTGTATTTAACATTTGCCCCAGTATCTACAACGGTTACCAATGTTGGAAACATAAGGAGTGTTATAAATATATAAATGTTAATCTGTTGACATGTTTCAGCCTCTCCTCTCCTCTCTGTGTTCACTTCCTGAAGTTCACTCAAAGTTTCTCTGATTTGTTGGTCTCAGATGAATCAATCATGACTTCACAGTTGATGGAACAGTTTTGTCACACATGATGTGTTCAAGGACTGTTGGAAAGATAATATTCCGCTGATAATGGCGTTTTTTTAAAGCTTCTGGTTGTGATAATCGGTGAAGTTTTGGCGATTTTGTTTAAAGAAAACCTGCTCTTCTAACCCTCCGGCTGGTTAATGGAGTTGATCTCAACAAGCTCGTATAAAGACACAGTTTTGGTAAAACTCGAACTAAAGTGATTATTTACTCATACAAATGAAATAGTGAACTATTTGTCATAAGTTCTTTTTTGGGGGGGCAAAAACTGAATATTTTGTATTTAGTAAACGTAGTCGGTGTGAATCTGTGGAGTTGATTTAATCACTGTATGTCATTTATTTCTAAGAGTGCATCATATTCTAAAAGGTAATATTTATATTTTGGATAAAAGAGTAAAAAGAAAAAGTTTGCGGAGTAGAAGTACTCTTAAAATGTGGTGTAGTACTTGTACATGCCTGATGAACCCGTCTGTCTCTCAGTGTCGTACCAAGGACCAATCTACGCCCACGGAGATGGCCCCGCCCCCATCCCGCCACAAGGCATGCTGGTCCAGCCTGAGATGCACCTGCCCCACCCCGGTCAGTCTGTCCCCCCCCCCCCCCCCCCCCCCCCCCCCCCCTTCTCACCACCTCTTTTTTAAAGGATCAAGAAGTTTTTTGTTTTCTTTCTCACTCATCTTACTCCTCAGGTCTCCATCCCCACCAATCAGGCGGCCCGATTGCTAACCCCGCCCTCTACGGGGGCCCGCCTGTTTCTCTGTCGCCGGGGCAACCGCAGCAGCTGCTGCCGCCGCCTTTCTACCCACCGCCGGGGGTCATGACCTTCCCGTACCCGACCATGTACCCGACTCCTCAGGTAAGACTGTCTGTCCTCTGTTCTGTGGACAATAAAGTTTAATTTGAATCTCCTGAGCAGTGACGATCTCTGTCCTGTGGACAATAAAGTTTCATTTGAATGTAGTGAGAGCAGTGACGTTCTCTGTCCTGTTGTCAATAAAGTTTCATTTGAATGTAGTGAGAGCAGTGACGTTCTCTGTCCTGTTGATGATAAAGTTTCATTTGAATGTGTCAGGCTCAGGCCCAGGTGACCTATGGAGGAGTGACGTACTACGACACCATGCAGCAGCAGGCTCAGCCCAAACCATCGCCCCCCCGACGTACCTCGCAGCCCGTCACCGTCAAGCCCCCCCCCACCGGAGATGCGCTTCGCCTCAGAGTGACTCCGCCCACCTTCACCCCCCCACCCCATCCAGAATCAGCCTCACCTCAAACCGACACCTACAGGTGAGTCCTACATCTCAGAGGTACATGTAGTACTTTATACTGTACTACATCTCAGAGGTACATGTAGTACTTCATACTGTACTACATCTCAGAGGTACATGTAGTACTTCATACTGTACTACATCTCAGAGGTACATGTAGTACTTCATACTGCACTACATCTCAGAGGTACATATTATACTTTATACTGTACTACATCTCAGAGGTACATATTGTACTTTATACTGTACTACATCTCAGAGGTACATATTGTACTTTATACTGTACTACATCTCAGAGGTACATATTGTACTTTATACTGTACTACATCTCAGAGGTACATGTAGTACTTCATACTGTACTTCATCTCAGAGGTACATATTATACTTTATACTGTACTACATCTCAGAGGTACATATTGTACTTTATACTGTACTACATCTCAGAGGTACATATTGTACTTTATACTGTACTACATCTCAGAGGTACATATTGTACTTTATACTGTACTACATCTCAGAGGTACATATTGTACTTTATACTGTACTACATCTCAGAGGTACATGTAGTACTTCATACTGTACTTCATCTCAGAGGTACATATTATACTTTATACTGTACTACATCTCAGAGGTACATGTAGTACTTTATACTGTACTACATCTCAGAGGTACATATTGTACTTTATACTGTACTACATCTCAGAGGTACATATTGTACTTTATACTGTACTTATTCTTTAAATGTGTATTCTTTGAAGACGTCTGATTTGTTTGAAAAACAAAATGGCGGTTTGTTGTTTTGGTCTCCGTAGGAGGACGGGAGGGTCAGTGAGGAGCACCATGTGGTTCGGGGGGGCAGACAGGTGGGCTCTCCAGGTGACCCTCAGCATCACTCTTCTGTTTTTCCTCCTCTTTGTTCTCCACCCTGTAGCAGTGAGGTCGTCCGTCAGACTGTTCACAGGTTTGATTCCCACCAACGTGTCTTTGAGCGAAGCTGAACCCGGAGATGTAGAACAACGTTCTCCTGTCGGACTGATGAGTTGAACCCTTTAGAAGCATTTAAGCTCCGGCGTGGAGCTCAGAACCCGGTTTATGTTTGTTGAGTCTCTTCGTTGTTCTCTCGGTTCTTTAGTTCTGAGTCCGATCAGAAGATCACAGAAACACCAACAGGATTTATCTTCAGTCACAACGTTTGCGTAGATGTTTAGTTTGAATGCAGCTTCTCGTCTCAACCGGTGCTTCCTGAAAATACCTTCTACTCGTGGGTGTTTTATTCCCTCCATGCAGGCAGACAGGCAGACTCGGTTCATCTGCAACTTAAACTCATTAGACAGTTTGTGAGGTTTTGTCCACATAAATTGATTACATTTTAAACAAATTATAATTTTTTTCACTGTTTTTTGCTGTAAACTAGGTTAAAAAATAAAGGTAAATAAAAAATTTTTAAATAACGCAGAAAAAACAGAATTTCCGAGATTAAAGTGGTAAATTTATAAAGAAATAGAAACTTGAATATTCTGTCTGTCAGATCAACACACATTCATGCTTCAGAACCTGCTGAAACATGACAGTTATTTACATGAGGACTCAAACATGAACTCTTTCAGCTGTTCTCGCGTCATAATAAACTGTTGATATAAAGTGGTTTTTTTTCTCTACTTGTCTCTCTGGGCTTCCGTAGTTTTGCCTTCTTTTCTTTTTTCTTTTTTGTTTAAACATGTCTGAGCTGTTGATTGAGCAGAACGTGATGAACGTGTTTGAGGAACTGACTTCTTCACCGCTGTAAATAGAAACCTAAACGTGTAAATAGAAGCTGGAGGAGACGGAACAGATTTAAATTAAAACGCTTCTTCAGGGACCTCGAACGTTAAAACGGTGGATTTCATTTCGACTAAAGACGGTTTGACTTTGATTTGTGTTTTTATTTCCTTTTTGAAATGTTTCCTTTTTAATACTCTTTGTTTGTTTTTTATTGTAGAGGTGACGACTTCCTGTCCGACTCTTTTGTTTTCACGTGTCAACAAATCACTTTATAAAAACAGAAACTGTTAAACTCTAAAGAAAAGGTTCTGATTATTAAAATGTATTTTTGTTTCTCTTCATCTTCAGCGGTTTGTTTTATTTTATTGTTTGTGGTTAGAAGTCAAATTAAAGGAAGTTTATAGAATCTATAATGAACGGTGAATATTCCTGTTTTACTGCAACGACTCATTATATTCATTCAAACTAAACGTCTTCAAATGTTCAAATAAATAAAAGTATTTAGTTTAAAATGATTTATGAGAAAGAAAAGTATTTAAACTAAGAGGAAACAGGATATTTTACTTTTATTTACCAAAATAAGAGCGTATCACTTTAAACTACTACTCTTCTTCAGCTCGTCTCATAAATAAAATACTTTATTTTGAACAATACGAGCAGAATTCTGCTTCAGAGAAATCTACATCTTCAAATGCGTTAACGGTCAAAATACATAAGTTACAAAGTCTGAAACGATGAGGTTAAAGTCATGTGATCAAAGCTTAAACATGTCATACTTTCAGAACATTCACTCTGTTTGTTTTTTCTTGTAAATTTATGACTTTAATCTTATAAATTCAGAGGTTATTTTTCTCTATATTTAATTACATTTATTTCACCTTCGTTGGCTCTGATTCGTTCGTATTTTTTGAAGCGTTTTGGGGGCGGAGCCAGCGGTGGGGGGCGGGGCTAACGTTGGCGTCGGCCTCATCGAAGGTGAGACTCGTTCCGTCTCAGAAGAGACTTTGATGAAGTAGTTTTTTATTTTAGAAACATTTAGAGGGTAACTTTCTTTTCTTTCACGTGTCATATCTGTGGATCTGTTTCAGTGTTACCATGGTGATGATGATGATGATGATGATGGTGGTTTTGTTTGTTTGTGGAGAACGTTGTCGTCCACTCAGAGGATCAATAAAGAACATAAGAATAATAAACTTGATCTCTTAATGCGTTTCTTCTCTTCACACCTGCTCTGACCGCTACATGAATATTCATGTGCTGCGTGGGGGGGGGTCTGTTATGTGACAGCCAATCGCAGCCCGTGTCTCTTCATGAATATTCAGCAGCAGCAGCTGAACACAGAGAGGCTCGGCTGGTTTTCTGTCTCATTTTAAGGCTTCGTGACGACGACGACGTCCCTGTAGCAGCATTCAAAACCACAAAACTTTATTCTTTCTTTAGTGTCGGAGAATAAAAAGAGGTCAGAAGTGTGCCGTTACCATGACGCTGAGGTCATGATGTCGACGATGATGTCACTGTTGGTTTGAAGTGGAGCGTCCTGCCTTCTGATTGGCTCGTTAATGATGTAACAGCCACTCGACCAGTCACACGTCGGCTTTCTTTCTCTCGACTGTCTTCATATCGGCTCTTTTTCTATTTTTCTCTTTTATATTTATTTTCTTTCTTTGTCTTCTCTTATTTCTTCATATATTTTCTGATATCCATTTAAAGTGCACACATACAGAGTGTATAATAAAATAAAAACTAAATCCACATAAATACGTTAAAAGTAAGTAAATAAAATGAATGTATTAAAACGTATTAGGTTGTCAATTAGACAAAAAATAGAAAATACAATAAAAATACAGCCACACATTCTTCATAATAAAATGAGTTTACGTCGCCATGTTGAACAATTTACTAAAATAAACTCTGAAAAACAATTTTTTTCTTTATATCTGTTTAATTTATTTATTTCTTAAATATTTTCTTACTCTGTATTTATTTAACAAACATTTTTGTTCAAATGTAAAATCACGTCGGTCACAATGTAAAGTTCAGATATGAACGTTTTAGTTAAAAGGTCGCAACATGGTTAGCTTAGCATAAAGACTGGAAACCGTTAGCATGTCCACTTCTCACTGATGAACAGCTGTCATCGAGTGTGTGTGTGTGTGTGTGTGTGTGTGTGTGTGTGTCCACAGAAGTGAGCTCCCATTCTGTCAGCCTGCCTGACGTCACACACACACACGGTGGACCCCGGGCCTGTTGACACACATACTCAGTGATGCGTTGAACATAATGTTAGAATCTAGACACACACTGACGTCATTGTGTAACACACACTGTCTTATTGTGTTCAGACGACGAGCAACACAAACCACCAGAGAAGTATCTCATCATCTTTTCTTAAACCTAACAAAGAGTTTGTTTACAGACATCGTGGGGACTCTGCTTCCTTTAGCGGTCCCCACGACGTCCATCACTACGGTGAGGATGAAGAGGTTGTGAGTCTCTGTAGAAGGAGTCCTCTGTCAGGTGATGGAGGTGGTGTCACTTTACAGGAACATATTGCAAACTGCTCCTCCAGGAGGAGTCGGTCATTCGTACAGGAGGAGGAGGAGGAGGAGGAGGTAGATGAGTCAATGTGTGTGTGTCCAGTTACAGTTTGTGGTTCTGAAACTGTGACAAGAAACGATCAGATTACAACACATAATGATAGTACACAGATCAATGACGGGTCAGCAAATGTGTACATGTTGATGTTCACACACACGTACACACTAGTCCTAGTGGGGACCCGTAGCTGTAGCTGAGATCGGGGGTCTGTACTATGACGTGAGTTCAACACACCCAGTTTATCTCCTGGTTCTCTGGTTTAAAGAACCAGAACAACCAGATCCTCTAGACGGTCACATGAAGCTGGTTATTGGCTCAGGAAATCAATTGTGAAGGGGGCGGGGTTAGCGGGAGCTGACCAATCATAAACATGGACAAGTCTGTTAGCAGAATGCTGTGAAATGTACCATTTTGTATTAGTTCTACTTTTTATATTTTGTATGTAAATATACCTGAATGAGCTGAAGGGCTGATGATGTTGCACATCCCACAATAATACAAATATATATACATATATATATATATATATATATATATATGTACACGAGTTACTACTATCAGTACTAATACTTCCTGCTCTACTGGATGAATTAAATGAGCTCATAACTGTCGTCGGGGATATTTTCATTTCCATCAATTTTACAGCACCGGAGGTTAATGTGTAGAGAGCTACTGCAGCAGATCAGAGAGGAGGGGGGAGAGAATGTTACCAGTCACTTCTTCTACTAATTTATCAGAAAGGGAGAAGAGAGAGAGAGAGACAGAGAGAGAGAGACAGACAAAGTGAGAGAGAGAGAGACAGACAAAGTGAGAGAGAGAGAGAGAAAGGGAGAGAAAGAAAGAAAGAAAGAAAGAGAGACAGTGAGAAAGAGAGACAGAGAGAGAGAGAAGCAGAGAGACAGAGAGAGAGAGAGAGAGAGAGGGAGAGAGAGAGACTGAGAGAGGGAGAGACAGGGAGAGAGAGAGAGAGAGACAGGGAGAGAGAGAGACTGAGAGAGAGAGAGACAGGGAGAGAGAGAGACTGAGAGAGAGAGAGAGAGAGACTAAGAGAGAGAGACTGAGAGAGAGAGAGGGTGGGAGGGAGAGAGAGACTGAGAGAGAGAGAGAGAGAGAGGGTGGGAGGGAGAGAGAGAGAGAGGGAGAGACTGAGAGAGACAGACAGAGAGAGAGATCGCGAGGACCGACGGAGCCTCTGCAGTAAAAAAAAAAAAAAAAACACACACCACCGTCCGCTGCTGAGAAAACCGACAGCACCCAAACGCACCGGACCGGGCGGGTTTATCTCCTCCAGGTGTGAGACCGGATTATTATCCTGTAACGACGTCGATCGCTTCACGCGCCACTGTTTGTCCCGGAGAGATCACGGAGAGGAATCACACACACGCACACACACACACACACACACACACACACACACACACACACACGGTGTCCCGGTTCAGCTACTGGAACCTACCGGAGAGGAGCGGCTCTGTTCGCGGCTTCATATTCTCGTGATTCTCGGATCTCCGTGTGTTTTTTGCTGCAGAGAGCGAGGAGACGCGTGGGAGGAGGAGGAGCGGCCCACGGAGCAGGTTTCTCCTTCTCTTTATTATTATTATTATTATTATTATTATTATTATTATTATTTTTGGTACAAATGGAGGGTTGACATCCCGGTGACACCCGGAGACAGACGGAGTTCCTCCTCCTGCACCTCCTCCTGCACCCCCTCAGATGGGTTAAAGATCTCCGCGCGCGCTCACACCTGCCCTCCCCGACCTGCGGGGGCCTGTATGATGTAGCCCCCCCCTGTGCTCCGTTCCTCTCTGCATCACCCCCCCCCCCCCATCACCACCTCCTCCACCACCACAGTCCCACCATGCCGGCCGGGATGAAGCCGCTGGAGAAGTTCCTGAAGAAGCAGACCACGGCGCTGACCCGGGCGGGGGGCTTCGTCGGCGGGGGGGCGGATAAGGCCTCCGGGGGGACGGGGGCGTCCCGCCGGCGGGCCAGCCTGTCCCGGGTCGTCCCGTTCTTCAGGGAGACGTCACCGGAGAGCGGGCAGCCGAGGGAGGTGTTCAGGTGAGAGACACCTATGTGAATGTTGGGCCGAAGTTGACGGGTCAGAGGGGCCCCCATTGGCCCCCAAAGTGTCATATATATATATATATATATATATATATATATATATATATATATATATATATATTAGGGGTTCACAAAATTCTCGGTTTGTAGCGCGTGTGCTGCTGTTGGTTTTCATGCTAAGCTAGTTTAGCATAGCGTGTAGAATGTTGTTCTTACGTGGTGGGAGTGTCAGACAGCACGTTGTAAGTAAATCTATAAGAGACTCAGGGTTGGATAGCGTGTCTTTTGCCAATGTCCCATTTTTTGTTCCTGTAAACATTGAACCCCCCCCCCCCCCCCCCCCCTTTTACAGCCCCGACAGTGAGGACCCCCCCTCCTGGCCCTCGGCCCCGGGGCCCGGTGGTGGTCTGGTCACGGTGCCCCCCAGCAGCAGCAGCAGCGCTAACGGATCCTCCGGTTCTGGATCCGGAGACGTCCGAAGTCCGTCTCTGTCCAGCGACGAGCAGAGCTCTGAGGCGAGTCTGATCACGGAGAGCGGAGGAGGAGGAGGAGGCGGAGGAGGAGGAGGAGGAGGGACGCCTCTTCCTCCCGACACACCGGACAACCTTACCTTCGCTCTGCTGGACAGCGCGGCGGGAAAACGCTCCGGAGTCTGTACAGGTGAGACCAGAAGCTCTGTGGTGGTTTGTGAGGACGTCCAACATGGTGATGATGATGATGACGCCACATGCTTCATCATATTTTATCGTCTTTCAGTGAATCATAGGAACCACATTCAGATGTTAACGGGATTTTTATGCAGTTTTACATTTTTCTTAATTCATCTAAAACAATCATCAAAAGGTTTAATTTCTGTTTGCAATATTAATAGTTTACATTAAACTAAAGATTAAAAGAGAGATACTTGACATAATATCACAATGTTATTGTGGTAATATGCTCTATTGACGTCACGCTAACGTCACGCTAACTCTGAGCTCCGTGCTGCTCGTTGACGTGTTGGAAACATTTTCTAAATAGTAAAAAACAGAATGTTTCACTTTTTAACGTCACAAGAAGAAAATACATTTTATTGGATGTTCAAGTCCTGAATGTTTCTTGTACTTTTTAACGTAACCTGTAACATGAGGATGTAGCTAGCTAACGGCATGCTAACTCTCTGCTGTGACTTTTTGTTGCTAGTAAACTAGTTATAAAAAACATATCAGCCGATAAACACACAGTTTAAATCTTTCTCGTCTCTTCAGCTCCTGTTTCTGGTTTTTAGCAACGTTGGCGTCTCTCCGGCTTTAGCTCCACGTTTATTAGCTGCTAAGCTAACAGACGTCGGATTGTTTTTAGCTGATTGTTTTTTGTTGATTACTGATAAAGTCAAAAAAATACGTCTTCTGATCGAGACTGCAGAAGCTGAAACTAAGCAGCTAATTCCTAAAAAATAGTAATGCGCTTTGAAACGGACAAAAGAATGTCATAGAATTCAAAATGGTCGACTTCCTGCTGGGTTTGGGACAAACATCCAAGAGGGTTTTTTGTACGTCACATATAATGTGAATTTATATATCTACAAAGTTTCATACTGATACGTGAAACGCACCTCGTTTTTTGTGCTGTAAGACAATATAAAATAATAATAAACATTAGAAGAACAATAAGTCCCCTAAACAGAATCTGTCAATTAGTTTTTGAACCATCAGAAACTAATTGTGTTTATTGATTAATGTCTTTTCAGTTTTACCTCCATAAACTGAATCTGTTTGGCTTTTGGACTAAACGAGATATTTGAAGACGTCACGTTCTTCTAACATGTTATAAATATCCATAAATTAATTAATGAAGAGAATCATTGTCGGCAGCAGTCTGAGACTTCGTGTCTAAACCTGAAGACGCGTCGCGTGCGAAGAAAGAAAGAAGCAGGAAGAAGAAGAAGTGAAGGGAAACTAACTGAATCTGACATTTTAGGATTCAACGTCTCGACTCGTTCAGAAAAACGTCGTCCTTCACATTCAGATTCAGCCGTTTTTTTCTGCAGGATAGTTCACATAATACAGACTGTTCCTGCAGCCTCGGTGTGTGTGTGTGTGTGTTACTGTGTGTGTGTGTGTGTGTGTGTGTGGTTACATAATCGCTGCCGTCCTCTTTCAGAAACGCAGCCTGCTTATTACAGCTGAAGTGGGTGTGCATGCATGCGTGTACGTATGTGTTCCTGCAGGAATGTTTGTCTCTTGTGTGTGTGTGTGTATCTGTGCGTGTGTGCAGTGATTGCCGCCTGTTCTCAGCTGAAGGGTGTGTTTGTGTTTTTGTGTTTGTGTCCACGTTTCATTTGGTGTTGACGTCAGATTTTTCCAGAAACAGAAACACATAAAAAGAGGTCAACAACACAAATGTATTTTTAAATAATTGGATGGATGGATATTTTAATATTTTAATATATATATATGTATGTCACAAAATGTGTTATAAAGCTTTTCAGAAAATAATTTAAAAGCAATTAATATTTGTAAAATATTTTAACATAAAAAACCTTTGCTTTATTAAGTGCCTACATTATTTATAAAATATTTTATATATTTATTTATTTATTAAAAGATTTTTGAGATCCCCAAAACAAATTAAGATAAACAAATGTTATGTTTCTAAAAATCCCCAAATTAAAAAATATATTCTTAAATATTTATAAAAATCCTAAAACAAACAAAAAACCTTAATTTGATGGCCTACATGATAAAATATTGTAATATGAAACAGTACAGCAGTTAAAAAAAACAATTAAAAATGTAATTCAAACAATACTGAAAAAATACTAAAATTACAAAAAATTAATTGTTAAATATATATACCTATTAAATATTTAGCTCTGATTGCTGCCTGCCATATACATATATATTATTAGAATATTGTGAAACACAACCTGATTCCCTTTCTGTTGATTGGTCGGTTGGTTAGCATGCTGGCTAGCTTGTTGGTTAGCATGCTGACTAGCTTGACGGCCCTTAGCTGAAACACACAGGTAAACCAGTAAATACAGGAGTGGTGGTGGCTAACTGGTGGCTACTGGTTGGACTAGTGGAACCAGTTCTACATTCAGCCTAACGAACAATAATCTCAGTATTCAAGCCAGTGGATCTGATGCAGTTTAACCTGTCGAGATAGAAGGTCAGGTATCTGCTCTCTGATTGGCTGAGAGGAGGTGAGTCACCTGTCACAGGGTCCAGTAGGTTTATGAACACTGGGCTTCATGTCTGTATTGATAACGGATTTATTTCTGCTTCCACCTGTCAGGTGTTTGAAGTGTTAACGAGCTCGTTAAAGGTGTTCACATCTAAATGTATAAATAAATATCAGTCTATAAATATAGTTTGTTGTGTTTCAGGTTTATTTCCGGCTGCAGACACAAAAGTAAAAAGCTCCTGATGTTCACTTTAACGTCTCGTTGTTCGTCCTGAAGAGAACAAAGTGTTTTGTTTTAGTAGAAACACATTTATGAAGTGATGAAGACGTTCTTTGTTCTTGTTAAACCTTCAGAGGATTCTTTAACATCAGCTCAGTGTTATGAACACGTCTCAGTTCATATTCAGTCCAATTTATTTTAGAAAGGAAGCTTAAAACGTTGCTCTTCACAGTTTTTATGAGCAAAGAACAAATTCTACCTGAACAGGTAGTGTACAGAGTACCTGAACAGGTAGAGTACAGAGTACCTGAACAGGTAGTGTACAGAGTACCTGAACAGGTAGAGTACAGAGTACCTGAACAGGTAGAGAACAGAGTACCTGAACAGGAAGAGTACAGAGTACCTGAACAGGTAGTGTACAGAGTACCTGAACAGGTAGAGAACAGAGTACCTGAACAGGTAGAGAACAGAGTACCTGAACAGGTAGAGTACAGAGTACCTGAACAGGTAGAGAACAGAGTACCTGAACAGGTAGAGAACAGAGTACCTGAACAGGTAGAGTACAGAGTACCTGAACAGTTAGTGAACAGAGACACACACACACAGTCACAAAGTGTTTATTTGTTCTGATGTTCTTCGTCTTTGATGTCACCTACGTTGATGATGATGAAATCTCACCTGTCTGGTTTTACCTGCTCTCACACACACACACACACACACACACACACACACACACACACACACACACACACACACACACACACCTAAATTAATACTAAACCACAATACACTTTGATTCATCTGTCTTTGTTTCTTTCACTGACATCATATTTTGTTCAAATGTTATTATTAATTATGATATATGTTCCACCTCCTGATTCACATCCTGTGAACATCTTGAATCAAACAGGTTTGATTCAAGATGCAAAATAAATAAAAATAAAAACAATTATATATAAATTCAGACAAACGTTATTGTTTCTGGTTAATAAAATAGATTTATTACCTTGATTAATCATTTTATATATTAAATTAAATCATCCAAATAAAAGTTCCACTAAATCAACAAACAGAGATTCCATCATGTTCACAATGTCTGCCATCCCATAATATTATGTGTGTGTGTGTGTGTGTGTGTGTGTGTGTGTGTGAGAACAGATAGACGATGAGTTTCCTATATTAGGAACAAACCTGCTTAAGCTTCACACACACACGCTCAGGTGCAGGCGTGTTGAGGCAGGTGTGTTCAAGTACGTGTAGTTAGGTACGTTGAGGTTCGTTCAGGTGCGTATCAGAATATAAACAACCTTTCATTGTGAACCACATATGAACTCTCTGATCTGAGTGGGAGGATGATGATGATTGTTCTTCATCTCTTCTCAAAGAGAAGAAGAAGAAGAGATGACGCCGCCCACTCGCTCACCTACCTCCTCCTCTTCCTCTGCAGGTTTCCCTCGTTCAGCTTCCTGTTTGTCAAGATGTGTGTGTGTGTGTGTGTGTGTGTGTGTGTGGATACATAAGAGGCTCTTTAGCACCTGTTGACATAGCAACCAGCTCTTAACCAGACATTTGAAGAAGAGGAGTGGGAGGAAGAGAGAAACACAGAAAGACTCCAATCAGACGGAAGAACCACAGAACAGAACCTTTGTGATGGTTCAGATATTGTGATGGTTCTAATGGTTCTGGTGTTCTGATGGTTCTTCATGGTCTTCCTGGATTCAAAAGTTCTGAAGCAGAGTCTACAGATTCAGATATTTTTACTGCAGTAAAGGTTCTAAAGGTTCTGTGTCCACATAGTTGTTTTAGCAGCAGGTTAAAGTCACACTCGGGAGACAACCTCCGGTTCTTTAAAGTTCTTTAAAGCTACACGTGTTAAAGCTGCATTCTCTCTAGTGTCCACCAGGGGGCGACTCCTCTGGTTGTATAGAAGTCTAGTCTAAAATGACTCTACTTCTCTCTTGATTTATTCCCTCAGTAAACATTGTAAACATGAGTTTATGGTCTCAAACTCTAGTTTACAGTCTTCTTCAATACAGCATGATGTTCATTTAGTACATTATGCTCCATTTAGAGTCACACAGACCATAAAGCAGGGGATGCTTTAGGGGCGGGGCTACACAGTGATTGACAGCTCCAGTAGACCAGTTAGTGTGAGCAGCTTGTTTATGTGTTCTTATGAGGACGTTTCTATGACTGGAAACAGTGTTCAAATGTTTTTACTTTAATTCTGTTGACAAACAAACAAACTAAAGTTGTTCTGATCCCAGAAACAGAAAAGCTGCACATGCTCAGTACAGATCAGGCTTATTGTTGTTATCAGCTGATCACTAATATTATTGATTCAATCAGAATCATTGTGAAAAAAACTTTTAACATCAGTGTTTGTGTCTGTAAATCAACCAAAGATCATCTCTGAGGAAGACGCTTCACTCTGTTAAACCAGCTTCCTCATGTTTATTTCATTAAGTCTATAATACAGTTTATTATTTCATCTACATTCAGGTGAATATTAGACACACACACAGAGAGAGACAAACACACACACACACACACACACACACACACACACAGAGAGAGACAAACACACACAGACACACACACACACACACACACACACACACACACACAGAGAGAGACAAACACACACAGACACACACACACACACACACACACACACACACAGAGAGAGACAAACACACACACACACACAGAGATACACACACACGTATGACGTTCACTTCCCTCTTCATCCTCTCACTGTCGGCAACGTGCTGTCTCTATGGTAACCGCCTGCAGAGAGGCGGACCCTGACAGGACACGCCCACTGCAGCATGCATCACTCTCACACACACACACACACACACACACAGTGGATTTCACAGGTTTTGAGTCGTGCTGTTTCAGCATCTTAAATTACAGCCGTTTGCTGCAGCAGCTCCTCCTCCTCTTCATCACCTTCATCATCATCTTCTTCATCTTCTTCTTCATCTTCATCATCGTCGTGTTTTAGTTCTGAATGTTTCTTTCTAAAAATACTTAAATCTGATTTTCTTCTTTTCATCCTTTGTCATAAAAGAAGTCTAAAGATGTCTTCATGGCCTACATTTACTGTGTGTGTGTGTGTGTGTGTGGGTGTGTGTGTGTGCGTGTGTGTGTGTGTGTGTGTGTGTGTGTGTGTGTGTGTGTGTGTGAGAACCACTTGCAGCCATAAATTCAAGAGATATCTGATCAGTATTTCCATATGTGTGTGTGTGAGCTCGTCTGCTTCAGGTGGACGTTTGTTTTCTTCACCTTTGACCAAAGCAGCGATCTCTCTCTGGTTCACCTCGTTTGTTGTTCGATCTTCATCATCGGTAGAATCAGAATCTGAACCTCACTGGTTGTCCAATCATACTCTTCGTCTCAGGAAGAAGAAAAAAAAAAACCCAAAGCAACTAGAATACACAACAATCGGTTGTGTGTGAATGAGCGTTCAGGTACAGTCTGTAAATGTGAGCTCTGTGTTTGTGTCTCTGTAGAAACCCTGCTGGATGACTTCATGTTGACTCATCCCATCTTCCTGGCGGCCGACCGGTTCCAGCAAGTCCTGTTGCAGCAGTATCCTTCACTCACCTGGACTCACCTGGACTCACCTGGATCGGTTTAGCCGTTGGGTTTCTCTCCTGCTCACTGCCTGCAGGCGTACACTTCCTGTCTCACCTCCTTCAGTCCAACACTCAGGGAATCCTCCTCCTTGATTGTCTAATCTGTAGATTTCATGAAATGTCTCTTTACATTTTAACGACTCCCTGACCTCTCCTGTAGCGCCCCCCGCAGGGCAAACTTAACACACGTTTAACTTCACAAGCTGCAGAATAAATCCTCTTAAAGGTAAATATGTTGTTCCAACTTTAATAAATGATATCAGATAATAATCCACCATTATTCCAGTAATATGACAATATTCAGAATGGGATGTGTTTCATGTAAACATCATATTGTGTTTGAATATTGTGAATTAGTTCTTAATGTGTTATTATATATATTATGTATTATATATAGTTATTATTGTCATTCAGGGTATCAGAATATGATGTTTACATGAAACATATCACGTTTAGAAAAATAGAGGAATATGTGTGCAAATATTAAAAAAGCACTTAAAGCAACACATTCAGTAAAATCACATAAATCAATAAAAACAGTTATGAGATGATGACCGCAGATTAAAATGAAGCAGATACAAATCTGCGTAGTGTAAAATACAAATGAA